>NC_036848.1:2089987-2106593 GCF_002910315.2 Salvelinus sp. IW2-2015
ATGATGAATATGGAGGATGAGCGATGTGTGAGCACAGATATGGAGGAGTAGAACAAGGATCGAGAAGAATATCTGTGCATGTGAGACTAGGAACGCGATTATAAGTCGTAACGAATCTATGACAAACCTTATACTATATGCGTCAAGAGAAAAATCATGAGTGATATATGTTATGGAGTTATATAATGGAGGAGACTAACTTTATTTGTTAATGAGTATGAGCGGGAGACGAGAGGTCATGAACACGAGAGTAGTACATACTGGATAGGTCAAGATAGTACGAATCTGAAAAGACGAAGTATGGTAAGGAGGGAAATACTGGAGGTATGTATATTAAAACCTTATCGGAGTTATACGATGGCAGGAGTATGGAGGGAATAGCGAGGAGCACTTTACAGGACAGGAGAACCAATGGAGATGATACTTGCAGGGAGCGCACGTCCATATAGAGGGGTTAGTGAGTGAGGTGTATGATGTGCAGATTATAGTCGGAAGGAAGTTTAATTGGGAGGTCAGTAGTGTATTGATGGTAAGTTACGGAGTAGATGTATTTGGATTAGGATCAACGTATGAGTGGTCGTGATCCAGAGCGGTAGAGAGGCAGATTTATTGGATGGCAGTGGTATGATCATGTGAGGTGAGAGTAGTATCGGAGGATGTGACCAGTTACGAGTAGGAGATATTGATGCAATGGAGCGTAGCATTGGTAGGTATGAAGGCAAGAGTACGTATTGGATGGGTAGCACACGTTATGGGAGATAGAAGTGAAATTGTGAGGAGATCGACTGGTCGAGTAAGGAGATAGTGTCAGTTAGTGGTACATGTGTAGGTGAGAGGTACTATCGAGAGTGAGTCATTCTGCAGTATGGTGATTACATGTAGAAGGCAGAAGTTAGTAGCGGGTACCAGGGTAGACTAGTATGAGGAGATTCAAGTTGTGAGGCACGCACGATTGGAGGAAAGAACGATACAGGGATAAGGGCAGATATAGTAGTTGGTATGAGTTGCAGAAGATAGGATTGGAGATAGTGGCAGAGTAGAAGCATGTTGTGTAGGTAAGATATCAAGATGAGTAAGCAATTAATGAGTGGGAGATTCGATTGGTACGGAGGAAGATCTAGTGGTGATGCAAGCTACAAGGGGACAGAAGTAATATTGGAGGATGATTGACATAGGTAGAAGGATGATAGTGTCAGTAAGCAAGTTAGTTTTGAGGTCTAGGTAGAAGTGAGGTCAATATTAGGTGGTGATGGAGCACCGGATAGTTGGAGGTAGAGCGTTATGGTAGGCAGAATAGTAGGTAGATGGATGATTATTCAGGATCAGAGAGGATTATGGAGGAAGATAGCTTGGAGGTAGATAGGGTGATGGAGCATTAGTGGAGCAGTATCATGTGGTGCAGAGTCGAGTATGATTGTGTAGGATGTGAGATGTGCGAGGAAAGTTTGTGATGGGATGCAACGTATAGCGAGAGACATAGGAGAGAACTATATGGGAGGAGATCATGGTAGGGAGATAATGGGGTAGGAAGCACGATGGAAGAGTAAGTTGGAGGAGAGCATGTGGATCGAGTATATGAGACATGAGATATGGAGGAGACATGGAGGAGATATGAGGAGACATGGAGGGATGAGTATGGTAAGGGTAGAAAAGGAGGTAAGCACTGAGGTAAGAGTTTATGGAGGGTGATCGACATGGAGGCGAGGAACTGAGTTGTCAGATAGAGAAGACAGGTAAGGTAAGATGATGGCGGAATTAATCGGAGTAGTGGGGTTGTGTCATATCAGTAGAGTGGGAGGCAGATTTACTAGGATGGAGACATAGAGGGGAGATGGTGATGAGAGTATCCAGGAGGAGATACGGGATGAGATAAGTGGAGGAATTTGATGGTAGTATTGTAAGTTGAGAGGAGATTAAGTTGTGATTGGAGGATATGGAGATGCAACGATGGAGGAGATATAAGTGGGGGAGATCATTGGAGGTACGAAAATGGAGAGATCATGGAGTGAGGTTATGGAGGAGACTAGTTGGAGTCAGTAAGTGGGTTGATCATGTCGAAGGGAGAAAGCGAGAGGATGATAAGGTTGAGGCAGATGATAGGTGAGAGGACATGGAGGGTACGAACGATAGGAGAGTGATATGGGATGGAGGTCATAGCACTCGGAGGATAAGTTGTGAAGGTGAGAAGTACTATTGAAGGAGTGGGAGTCATATTGGATAATGATATGGAGGAGACTTTGGAGGATATTTATCGTATGGTTTAGTCATGTGTTATTAGAGATTGGGTGATGTTTCTTCTGGGATTGGATGGTGGGGGGGTCTGGTGAAGAAGTGTTGGGGAGGTTGAGGTATGGGGTAGCTGGGCTGGGGAAGGCTAGGGTGGTGGGGTTGAGGGGGGGCTGGGGTTGTTGGGTGTGGGGGGAGGAGTATCTGGGGTGATTGTGTGGGGAGGTCTGGGGAGTTCCTGGGGTTCGGGGGGCTCTGTAGGGGGGGAAGGCCTGGAGAAACTTTGTGCAGGTGCCTGACTGTTATTTGCATCAATCTAACATTTTGCAGAGAATCTTCCCCCTCTTCTCTCTTCTCGTCTCTTTTCGCTCTTACTCTCTTCTCTCTCTCTCTAGTCTCTTGCGCCTCTGTCTCTCTCCCATTCCTTAGTGTCCTTCTCTTGTCCGTCTCAGCATCATCAGTCTCTTTCTGTGCTCAGTACTGCACGTTCTCGTGCTGTGCTCCACCTGCAGCTTATATACTTTCTTCTCGTGTCCCACCCAGTAAATATCAGCTTTCTACTTCGTCTCCGCTTGTCCTCACGGTTCTACTGCTTGCTTCAGTTGTGTCTCCTTCCGCTGCAGCTCTCTAAGCCAGTTCAATACAGTGACCAATATGTGTCTGTAGCTGAATTCAATGTGACAACAGGGGAGATGATATGGGTAGAGGTTGTGTACAGTTCAGACATGGCTTCAGGCTGTTCAGTATATCAAAGCTAATAAACAATAACCAAGTAGTTGTTTGGGTGGTGCAGGGAAACTGGTAGTGGCAGCGTAAGCATGTACAGTATTTGCGCAAGTCTGAGATAACAGTTTGTTAAGTTACTGTAAAGGCAGAGGTACCTGGTTTCAGGAGCCACGGTGGTAGGTATGGACTGATTCTAGTTATAAGCTGTGTAAAGCAGTAAAGTTCGCTGTCAGTAGAGAGCCTGGTGTGTGTGAATACACGATCAGAACTTCGAGTTTAAATTTGAAGTCAGTAAGGGAGTAACGTCGTTTAGCTAGATGGATTGTCGTTCATGGTGAAAGTCTATCGTGAGTTAAATTGCTGAGTGAGACCTTCATGTGGTTCTGGTCAGGAGTGAACTGAGTTGCTCTAATGTCAGCTCGTAAAATGCATGTTATATCTCTAGGAGTGAGTGCGCAAGTTAACTAGTTGGCTATCTTTGATCAGTACTCAGGTTGGTTTGCTGCACTACCGCCAAGTATATTATCGTTGCTCTGCTACAGAGCTTACAGCTCTATCGTTGTTTGCGAGCGCTGCACTGTTCTCTTTCTCGAGTATGTTCCTCCTGCCACTGGTACGCAATGTGAGCTATGAGGATACGAATGTGCGAATAAAATTGTGGCTGAAGCCTAGTGAGGAGGATCGCATCAGTAGTTCTCCCTCACTAACTGAAGCTCATGTCAGCTAATCTGAGTTGGTCTAGGTACTAGCCGAGCGAGGTAGTTGTTGTTGTTGCAGTAGTCTGTTAGCATTGTACAGACGCCAAGTACGTTGTTTAAACTAAGTAAAGCAAGTTGTGTGCAGTAGCAGTAGGTGTCATACAGTAGTTTGATCAGTAGTGTGTGATCAGTAGCGACCCATCAGCATATTTCTACCTGAGCGCAGTCAGTTCAATCCTCCTATGTGACAGATATGTGTTGTTTGTTGTCTCAAGATAGCATGTATACTTTTTTGCTGATGTTCTAGTGAGCGACATCCAGTGTATCAGTAAGTGTTGTGCGTCAACCATGTATGGCCACGTAAAACATTCTCCTCTGAATGCTGCCATAGTATCTTTGTTTCACTCCACGTGTTAATTTGCTAAATCGTAAATTCCAGTTTTATGTTGTTTTGGGTCAGCTAGCTACATGGCCTATTTTAGGTTAAGGATTGTTCAGTGGTGTTGTGTCCTCATGTGGTAGTCTCGCTGCTCAGCTGTCTACGAAGTGGTGATTCAGTGCAGCAGCACTGTGGCTAAGTAGTTAGAGTTTTTTTCTGCGCCAGATTAATTTGTGTGTATAGTTGAGTATGTTACTGCTGAATTGTTATGATGATTCGTCATGAGTAGTTGGTAACTGCTTGGCTTGGCATGTAGTTGTTTTCTGGCATTGATAGCACTGAGCTCTTGTCTAGTGTGGTGCATAGTAGTATGCGTTGTGCACGGTAAGGTCGATAGTTGGTAGTAACTAGTAGAAACTTGTGTCTGTCAGTACCTGTAGGGTCCTGAGCCTGATTATAGAATTAAGGGTGTAAGAGATAGAGGATAATCAAGTAGAGAGTAGAAAAGTACAAAATAAAGATGAATCGAGTGATAGTAGGTAAATCTGGTGTGTTAATGTCACACCCTCGTTTGATTTCTGTAGAAGTGTTAGTGAAGCATATAGTTGAGATAAGTCGTTCTCGTAAGTATGTCTGCGTAAACAGCAGTGGTTCAGCTCGTGAGGAATGTTTTGTGAGACGAGTATCATGTATGTTGTCTCGCTAGCTATGATGTCTTGTACGAGTTATGTGTCATGTAGTGGATCTGTAGTTTCGTAAGTCGTTGTCTGTTAACCAGTGAGGCGATAGGGCTGGCGTTAGTGGGTCATTCCCATAACGCTTCATATTAAATACCGGCAGATCGGATAGTACTCTGTTTCACAAACAACAAAGTCCAAACCGGACGTAGGAGAAGTTCATACATGAGAGAGACAAGAGACACTTTTGTAGTGTTCATAGATAAAACAAGGAAGACGACAATTGCGAGAACAACTAACTGCTTTAGTGACTTATAAACAGAGATGAACATACATTTCACCATACACAGACAACAAGACTACATGACCAACACTAGCTGGTACGCTTACCAAAGCAGAGCGTGACTCTCAAAATTTAACTTATCTGAAACAGCATAACTACTAGCTGACCACAACCTACTACTTTCGTCACCTCCCACACTGTGACTTTGACAAAAATCTACTACTGACTGAAGAGAACACTACAGACACATCACACCTCTGACACCACCAGACATCCAGAACGCTGACACAGAGATGCAGGTTTTACATCAATAAGGCTCCACTCGAGCATTTAACACGCTACTTATGAACCTAGCAACTACACGACACGAGATCAAACAGTCCAGAACTATCACGGAACACACCAACTACCTGGCAGAGACCACGCAGACTTTGAGCGTGACTATTTGGAGTCGCCACACGAGCTACAATGCTCCACGCCAAACACAGAGCCCACCTTGGCGTTCGGGCCGTTCGAGGTCACGACTTGGACCCAACAACCATCTACTGGCTCTCGCTCTAGAATACTACCTTGTCTGTACAAGACACCTCCTCTCAAACTGACACCACAATAATCCCCAACTTCCAACATAGTCTACCCTCTTTACACATACTGATTACGAGGACCAATAATAGCCTGAGAAACAACTAAATCTGCCCAAGAAAGGGCGGAGAGCGTACTTTCAGGACCACACTCATTTGGACTACACGGCACAGTAACTACAATCATAACGAGCCTCACAACTTAACCAGAGCACGAGTATCGTAGCATTACATTTGGACACCAAACACATCTAAAAGCGTGAGCCCAAAGCTAAGCATCTAACAATAAGATATAGTGTAATCAACATAGAGGCTAATAAGGAACTTGATACACACTAACAACGTAAGGAGAAGCAACAACTCGAGCTCTCTGATAAGTATCTCCAACACAATACACTTCTGTCAGTAGTAAAAAAAAAAAAAACGTTAATTTTCCCTAACAACTTGCTCTAGGACCTACTGAACACTTAGTCTGCCTTCGACTAACAGTCCACCAATCTCTAAGCTCCGATTCCTTCAAATACTTCACTCGGGCCTGGGTCTACTGTTCCTCAAGAGCGAACACCAGACGACTATACTAGAGCTCCATCGGAATCAAACACAGCACTGCTGAACTGTTGGAGATTGGTCCATCTAAGACATAGACTAGCGTAGCTCTGGGAGTCTAGGACCACATCACCTTAGAGTACTAACAGAACTGCGTCGGAGATTGGTCCATCTAAAAGCAGACTAGAGGTAGCATTGAGAGCTTTCCCGCAGTCCTCACAGAGATTCAGAGACTGGACTTTAGAAGACAACACACTATATGCTAGCGGCTCCAGCCATCAGAGACGTACGATCTAGTGAAAGTACGTAGCTTCTCAGAGCACAAACTCCAACTTCCCCCAGACCAGCATTATGACTTATGTGGTGTGGGAAGACAATATCACTGCAACCGCCTAACAGCTTTAACCCACCGTTTAATTTGAAGTAACGATTCAAACTCTAGGGGGCTACATGGAAGAGACAAACCTTCCTTTGTTGGAGAAATAAGGAGAGCACGGGATTGATATCATCGATGTAGGTCATATCAGAAACACTGGTGCCCGAATCAGGCCTGTTGTGGCATAAAACCAAACAGCTATTGTGAGGCTGAGTAGAGTTAGGAGCTCCTGGTAGCAGTTAATGAGCTCAAAGATACCATAAGCTTCTAAAATGGGTTACTGCTGTAAGTACAGTGTAACAAGGAGGGAGGACACTTGCTAGAACTGAAAAGCTCTGATCAACACCCTCGCAGTCCACTACTGACATTATAGTCCCCGACGATAGAGAAGAAAAGCAGATCTAGCATCTCAGCATCTCTTCTCTCTCTCTCCATTCTCATTCCATCTGCTTCTCTTTCATTCTTAAGAAATTTAAATTGTTCCAAACTGTTAAACTATTTCTTTCTCTCTCTTTGAGTCAACGACTCCAATATATCTGCTCAACAATGTTATCCACTGCAGGCTAGCTAGCTGTAGCTTATGGCATCTATACACAAGCTACTTAGACATCATTCTCTGATCCTTTTGATTCGGGTAGACAAATGTCAGTTCATGCTGCAAGAGCTCTGATAGGTTGGAGACGTAACTCAGGAAGTTGTCCACAAACAAATAACTGAGCGTACCAACTAAAATTAGACTAGAGAGTGGAGCTGTAGGAAGAGCATGAGACAACACTATCCTAAGAAGCATTTTTTTGAGTACTTTGAAGTCCAATGTTAGACCCTCACACAAAGAGTGAACTGCAACAGCATCAACATGTCACACCTTACTGGAGCACACTAAACCACTGAGTGAAGAACCTACAAAAACCGCTACCTCTACAGAGTGCGATCATCACTGACAACGGTCTATCTGAGTACAAGGACCTTCATTGGACGACACAATCACTGTGTGATCATCTTAACTTAAACTAAAAGAGAGACTTGGACTGACGACTACATAAACTTACTTAGTAAGACACACTGAACTAAGTACTTTTCCATTATATATAATGCCTACTTTCACAATTGACAGCAACATCTTTACTTAGTATCTATCATTACACTTTAAAATTCTCACCATTCACCACTGGTTTCCCACATCCTTGAGTAAGAAACTTTCTGCATAGACAAATCTAAACACACACATCCTACAACTACTAATGATCAATTATAAAGACACAACAACATACTCACCCGCGCCAGCCACACAATAAGGAACCACACGTCGGCGGCATTAGACGCAGACTTTTAATATTCACAGAAGCAGCTTGGAACCGGTGTTCAAGAAATAAGACCTGGGTGACACCCCTCCACACAACATAGGGCTCGGGACCCTGACTATATTTACACATAGGGCTCATACAGCTACATAGAGGGACGTAACATTGACACTCGGGACACTAGTAGGGAAATACAGGAGTTAGCGCCATAGGGCGCGTGGTCAAACTAAGTAGTGGCACTATGTAGGGGATAGGGTGGGACTAAAGACGGCTCTACAGTCAAACAAGCTGAAGCTAGCATCATATCGGGAATACGCGAGTGCCACATCTTAGGGCATGCAACCCCTTGGCTTGGTTATTATATGGAAGATAGCTAAGAGGCCATTGTTGTGACAAACCGAACATCCACCTAACCTAACGTCACTGATCATACCCAACCTCAGAACATGGTGGTAGCAGAACTCAGAGAGAACTACCATAGTCGGGCACAAGGGGCCTCCATCGGTGCGAGAGAGGACACGGGAGTACTAGGGGGCATGCACACACGAGGTCACCTAACTAAAGTGGAGAACATCAAAGAAGAAGGAGAGGAAAGCATCACGAAGGGTAAGAATGAAGAAGGAGAAGGAAAGAAGAAGGAAGAAGAAGACGGGACAATCAAACATGAGGAAGAATGGAGAGCTAGAAGACGAGAGAAAACGTGATTAGAGACAAAGAGACGAAGAAGGAGAAAAGGAGAAGAAGGAGAAGACAGGAGAAGAAGAAGAAGAAGGACGAAGGAGGAGGAGGAGAAGGAGAAGAAGAAGAAGAAGAAGGAGAAGAAGGAGAGGAGAAGAAGAAAGAAGGAGAAGAAAGAAAGACATGGAGATGACGACGGAGAAGGAGAAGGCACGCAAAGAAACAGAGAAGAAGGAAGAAGAGGACTAGAAGAAGAAGGGAAGAGCAAAGGAAGAAGAAGAAGCAAGACACGACCAGAAAGCAAACGAGAACGGAGAAGAAGGAGAAAACACAGAACGAAGAATACTGAAACTCTTACATGATACTTAGAACACAAAACACTACTGAAACACTACTGCTAGATAAGACACGCCGCAACAAGACAAACAAACAGAGAAGCGATGGAGGAGAAGAAGGACGAAGGAGAAGGAGAAAGAAGAGAAGAGACAGAGAAAGTAGGAGAGAGACAAGGAGAAACGAAGAAGAAGAAGAAGCGAGAAGGAGAAAGAAGATAGAAGGAGAGACAGTGAGAGACACAGAACATAAAAGGATGAAGAAGAGACATAACGCAAAAGAAAAGCTACAGGATAAGGAGAATGAAGCAAGGGGAGAAGCGACAAAGAAGGAGACTAGAGCAGAGGAGAACGAAAGAAAGTAGGAGAAGACACTGGGACAGTGAACATGAAGAAGAACGAAGGAAGACAGAGAAGACAAACGTAAGACGAGCAGCAAGAGCATGAAATGAGAGCACCGACTAAGAGCTAGTAAGCTGACTGAGAGACGACAGACGAACTAGACATGACACAGACACTAAATAGGAGAACAAAACACTACGGGGACTCAAACACTGGGCACTGGACACAACATACTGAAACATTACTACTGCTAGTTGGAACGCCGCACTGATCACAACACTACTGCTACTTGAAACAACCACTATTGACACAACACTAACTGACTCAACTACTGCTACCTGAACAACTACCTGCTACTGAACACTACTGCTTACTGCAGACAGGTGAAATTACCCTGTGTCATGGCTGGACGGACAGAGGGACAGACAGGTGACATTACCCTGTGTCATGGCTGGACGGACAGAGGGACAGCCAATTTACACAGCAACTCTTCATATATTTTACACACACACAAAAGTACACATGAAGGGTGTGTGTCTGCTTATTCTCCACTAGCTGACTAACCACTGTACAGCGAAACCTCACTTTTCCTACGATGTGATAAGCCATCAATTTGACTCTGTAATAATCCTCCCAGGATTGATATGGAAAGGATAGGGAGCTTTCACGTACCCATCACTCTCCCATGTCTTACCCTTACCTGAGTCTTAGAGAGAACCCATCACTCTCCCATGTCTTACCCTTACCTGAGTCTTAGAGAGAACCCATCACTCTCCCATGTCTTACCCTTCCTGTGTCTTAGAGAGAACC
Organism: Salvelinus sp. IW2-2015; assembly: GCF_002910315.2. NCBI lineage: Eukaryota > Metazoa > Chordata > Actinopteri > Salmoniformes > Salmonidae > Salvelinus > Salvelinus sp. IW2-2015. Next base: position 2,099,943 of record NC_036848.1, read on the forward strand.
CATCACTCTCCCATGTCTTACCCTTCCTGAGTCTTAGAGAGAACCCATCACTCACCCATGTCTTACCCTTCCTTACCCATGTCTTACAGAGAACCCATCACTCTCCCAAGTCTTACCCTTACCCATGTCTTAGAGAGAACCCATCACTCTACCATGTCTTACCCTTCCTGTGTCTTAATGAGAACCCATCACTCTCCCATGTCTTACCCTTCCTTACTCATGTCTTACAGAGAACCCATCACTCTCCCATGTCTTACCCTTACCCATGTCTTAGAGAGATTCCATCACTCTCCCATGTCTTACCCTTCCTTACCCGTGTCTTAGAGAGAACCCATCACTCTCTCATGTCTTACCCTTCCTTACCCATGTCTTAGAGAGAACCCATCACTCTCCCATGTCTTACCCTTCCTTACCCATGTCTTAGAGAGAACCCATCACTCTCTCATGTCTTACCCTTCCTTACCCGTGTCTTAGAGAGAATCCATCACTCTCTCATGTCTTACCCTTCCTTACCCATGCCTTAGAGAGAACTCATCTCTTGCTTCTTGCTGTGTGATGTTGCACTAAAACAACACCATGAGACAGAGACAGCATTCTGTTTCAGCAAGAAGACTTCTGACCACCAGTCTAGGACAGAATTAAAGAGAGAGGGAGGGATAAGGTTATGGTAGTGTCATGACGTGGCCCTTTCTGGGAATAGAACGTGGCTTCCTCCTCTCTCACTCTCTCCTACACCCAGGTTCTGTTATCTCAGGTCGTAAATTCCTGGCGGAGACTCTCTCCCCCTTTTCATGCAGAGAGAGACCACAGAGAGAACAAAGGATTTCACGTGGCCGAACTCCTAGATCCCCAAAATAGGAAAATGAAACTATATGTCCACGTTTGAGAGTGTGGGAATGTTCAGTGGACACTTAAGGGACAGTTATGTTGAGTGTGTTTCATTTGGTGACCTCACGAAGGACAGGAAACACACACAACTACAGTTGAAGTCGGAAGTTTACATACACCTTAGCCAAATACATTTAAACTCMGTTTTTAACAATTACGGACATTTAATCCCAGTAAAAATTCCCTGTCTTAGGTCAGTTAGGATGGCCACTTTATTTTAAGAATGTGAAATGTCAGAATAATAGTAGAGAGAATGATTTATTTCAGCTTTTATTTCTTTCATCACATTCCCAGTGGGTCAGAAGTTTACATACACTCAATTAGTATTTGGTAGAATTGCCTTTAAATTGTTTAACTTGGGTCAAATGTTTCAGGTAAGCCTTCCATAAGCTTCCCACAATAAGTTGGGTTCTGCTCCCGTAACAAAGCGCTGGCTTAATGTATATTCCAATAGGTCATTAAATCACGGGAAGCCCAGGGACTGGGGACAGAGACAGAAAATGGGGAGAGGCTGTGACTCTCCTCAGCACACAACACAACACCACACCACACCAAACACACACCACACACACACACACCACACACACACACACCACCACACCACACCACACACAACCAAACACCACACCACACACCACCACACCACACCCACCACACAACACAAACACACACACACACACACACAACCACAACAAACACCACCACACTGCCCAAGCCCAATCAGTCTGTGGGAGCCCCCAGTCCTTCTCCAACAATAGCCTCCATCAAGCTGAGAACAGGTCACAAGACGTAAGTGCTCCCAATAAGTGTGCAAATTCTTGGCCCAGTGGACTGGCCCTGCACAATTTGGTCTTAATCTTCTTTGAAATGGACTTGATAAAAGACTTCTATGCTATGAGACCCAAATTTATGAGAGAGAGAGGGGAGGGAGGGGTTTGAAGTGATTAACAGCCTGGGGTAAAGGAACGGAAGACGGAGTGTCAGTCCTGCAAAATTCCAAATGAATACTTGTCCTTTCCTTTCCCTTGTCCTCCCTCTTCTTATCTCTTCTTCTCCACCCTCTTTTTATCTCTCTCTTCTCGCCCTCTTTTAATCCTCTTACTTCCCTCTTTTATCTCTCTCTTCTCTCCCTCTTAGCTTCTCTCCCTCCTCAATCTCTCTCACTTCTCCCTCTGTCATCTTCTCTCCTCTCCCTTTCTTGGTCATCTCTCTCTCCTCCTGCCCTCTTATCTCTCTCTCCTCTCCTTCTCTCTACTGCATTTTGTCCCAAACACTTGGTTTGTTATAAGTGAAGGTAATTCAGAATGACAAATATTAGAGGTTAATCACTTGAATCCAGGAAAGGCCTAAGGGAACGAATGTAAGAGGACAATTCACTGAAATCATGAGGGCCTAGTGATGTAAGAGGAATCGCTGAATCAGGGGCCTAGGATGTAGAGAAATCATTGAATTCCAGGAGCCCAGGATGATGTAGAGGGAATCACTGAATCAGGAGGCCTAGACAATGTAGAAGGCGAAATTCAACTGAATCAGAGCCTAGATGATGTAGAGGAAATCACTGGAATCAGGAGGGCTAGACAATGTAGAGGGAAATCACTGAATCAGGAGGGGCCTAGACAATGTAGAGGAAAAATCAACTGAATCAGGAGGCCAAGATGATGTAGAGAAATCACTGGAATTCAGGAGGCCTAGAGATGATGTAGAGGAATCATCTGAATTCAGAGGCCTAGGAGTAAAAAGAAATCACTGGAATAGGAGGCCTAACAATTGTAGAGGGATATCACTGAATCAGGAGGGCCTAAGATGATGTAGAGGGAAATCACTGAATCAGGAGGGGCCTAAGCATGATGTAGAGAAATCATGGGACTCAGAGGCAGTGATGTAGAGGAAATCAACTGAATCCAGGAGGCCTAGATGATTGTAGAGGGAATCCCCAACTACTCAGGAGGAGGCCTTAGGTGATTTTGATGTAGAGAAATCACTGATCCAGGAGGGCACTAGGACCAATGTAGAGGAAATTTCACTGAATTTCAGGATAGTCTAGACAAGTGGTGTTAAAGTACTAAAGTAAAAAAAATACTTTGAAAAAGTAACTACTAAGTAGTTTTTTGTGTATCTGTACTTACTTTAATATTTACATTTTGTGACAACTATTACAACTTTTTACTTTTTGACAATAATTGTACTTTCTACTCCATACGTTTCCCTTGGACACCCAAAGACTGTTAAATCTTTGATAGGCTAAAAGGACAGGATAATGGTGTCTATTTTCAACGGGCCACTTTAAGAGAAAAATCCCCTTGGTCATCCCTACTGCCATATGATCTGCAAGGGACTCACTAACAGAAATGCTTGTTTGTAAAATTATGTCCTTAGGCTTGGAGTGTGCCCCTGGCTATCCATAACTTAAAAACGAACTGTGCCATCTGGTTTGCTTAATATAAGGAATTGGAAATTATTACACTTTTACTTTTACAGTTTTATAACTTAAGTATATTATAAAACCAAATAACTCTTTTTACTTTTACTCAAGTGTACTTCTTTTGAGTGACTTTCCACTTTTTTAACGTGAGTATGACAATTGTGGTCTACTTTTTCTCCAAATGGGTCTTGGAACAATGTAGAGGAAACTAATCTACGGGAGAGAAAGAATTATCTCTTTTTCCTAAGGCTATCTAAGACAGGACACACTTGTGCGCGTGTACTGTTTGTGTGTGGGTTATGCTGTGCGTGCGGTTCATTCGTGTGTGCGTGCGTGGCGTGCGTGCGTGCGTCGTTGTGTCGTGTGCGTGCGTGCATGCATGGCTGTGCGTAGACGATCGCGTTGCGTGCAATAGCGTGTGAACAGGGTCCATCCGTGCTATTTAATTGAGGGGGAAAGTGTTGAAAGCAGACTGGGGCGGGTTCTGACGCCCACGGTCCTCGACCGTGCACTCCACTCAACCTTGTCACAATCAACGCTAATTCGTATCTGCTGAGTTGGGGTGAGATGCAGAAACAGAAAGAAAAAGAGACCAAAATTATGTCGCTTGAAATCAGGCCACTTACAAAAATTACATGTTTTTTTGTTTTGAATCTTCGATGCCTCTCAGAAAAAGAGAAGAGGGTTTTTTTCTTTCAGATCTCACATGCCTTGAAATGGGTAGAAAAAAATAGAGGAACTACAAATTGGCCTTATAGGCCACAGCAAGCAGTTGCGCCCCTCCGTTAGACAGTGAGGTGAGGTGGTGATTTAAACGAACAGTCTCGCCCACGTCTGGGTAACACTTCGGCTAATAGGCTAATCCATAACTTATACCACTTTATTGGTTCACTACAGCATGGACAGAACCTGCCACAGAGAGGAGAGAGAGGAGATAGAGGAAACATCACTGGTTCTGAGCTGATCCTTCACCCTTCCCTTTGGAAGGTCTCATGTGAACCCAAGTTTGGGTGTTTGTGTGACGGGATGGGATCCAGAATCAGGGAAACTCAGTAAGGCCCCCAATAAACAATGATGTCTTGGTCTTGGTCAGGGACCTCTAACTTTCCTAAACTGAACTCGTCCGCATAGGTGGTCTGGCTGTCAGCGGGTGGTCGTATGGAGATGGGGAGAGAGAGGAAGAAGCCATAGGGGAGAAGCGGAAAGAGTAAGGAAAAAGAGAGATCATTGTGGATGAGAAGAAAGAGTGATTAAGGAGGAAGAGGATGGAAGGGACATTAACATTGATTTGGTCTCTGAACAAAAAGAATGAAATGGATGAGAAGGAGAATAAGGAATGGTAGAAATGGTTTTAAAGTATTCGCAGCCTGAAGTAAAAGAAAGAAACCGGGGTTTCGACTCCTTCGGTGCATTGAGGTGTTTCTGAAATACAGGGTCCACCACTGCTACCACTATATTGACAGTGAAGTCCACGACTACATTTTTTAAAAAGACTGGAACAAACAATCTTGTCGTGCACTCACTTTACACTACAAACGGATTCTAAATGTTAGGGTCATAAAACAGAAGAGAACACTATTGAGATGCCCATTGCACGAACAGTGTGTTAGATAGATGGACTTGAACAGGAGCCACCACTTCTTTAAGCCCCAGTTCAGCTTTTATCCACTCTCTAACCTGTATTAGGTATATTTAGTGTGTTTGTGGCGTGGTGCCGCAGCGCGCGGTTTTGCCGTATGTTGCTGTGTTTGTATTTTTTGTGTGAGTGTGTGTGTGTCGTGTGTGGTGTGTGTATGTGGTGTGTGTGTGTGTTGGTTCCTGAGGTTGTGTGTGTGTGGTTTTCTGTTGTGGTTATTGTTGATTGATGTTTGTGGTGTGGTAGTGATGTGTTGTTGTGTGGATTGCAATGCTGTTTGTGTGGTTTCGTAATGTGTGTGTGTGTGTGTGTGTTGCCACGTTTGTTGATGTGTTGTGTGTGTGTGTGATGGAGGGATCACGGAGGAATCGTAGGGAGCCGGTCTATGGTCTATTTCGGATTTACCCTTATCTTCTGGAAAGGATGACATTGGAAAATTGATCTTTGTTAACCCTCCAAAAATTATGATCCATCCGTGGAATTGAGCTCTCACCTCAACATTACTGGCTCTGCCTGGCGCCTCTTGGAAACATGAGAGGAGCCAAACAGAGGGAAGGTCCTGCAGAAAGCACCCCCCACAACATGATGCTGCCACCACCTGTGCTTCAACGGCACATTGGATTGGTGTTCGGCTTGCAAGCCTCCCTTTTTCCTCCAAACATAACGATGAGCATCATGGCCAAACAGTTTCTAATTGTTTTGTTTCATCAGACCAGAGGAACATTCTCCAAAAAAAGTACATCTTTTCCCCATGTGCAGTTGCAAGCTGTAGTCTGCTTTTTATGTGTGACGAGTATGGTTTCGTCCTTTGCTGAGTGGCTATCAGGTGATATGTTGAGTATCAGGGAACTCCGTTTGACTGGTGGAGATAGATACTTTTGTACACTCTTTCGTTCCAGGCATCTTCACAAGGCTGGCTGTGTTCTGGATTGATTTGCACTTTTCGAACCAAAGTACGTCATCTCTAGGAGAAGAACGCGTCTCCTTCCGAAGCGGGAAGGTTATGACGGGCGCGTACCTCGGTCCATGGTGTAGTGAGGTGAATGTTTACGTGTTTTCTATGCACTGCGCCGGCGTAGTTAAATAGTTATGTGTGCATACAGATTAAATGGGATGTTACGGCTCTACCCAGGTAGTACGGGGTGTAACACCTTGGGCTATGCACGTGTGAAATGGCTACTCCCCAGAGGAAGTAGTGAAAAACCAGACTTTGTAGCGAGTTCTTCTAACTTCATTCCCGTAGGTCTTGGTGAAGTATCTACTTTTTGATTTTCCCATGTGATGTGCAAGCATAATATGAGATCTCACTATGCAGTTTTGAACTGCGAGTAGGAGCTCTGTGAAGTAGTTAGTCATACATCCACCTAGCCTTTACAACACGCCAATGACTATCAAAATTGATGTCGAGATTGAGCCTAATAATCAGAAGTCTTCTCGTCAGACAGCCATGACATCACTCTTCATCTTAGGTATATTCGCTGAAAAGTCTGTTTTAAAAGACCTCAACCTCATCACTTAGTAGTAGTGAGATAGTTGAGTTTGTAAACTTCGTGCAAGTCCCTACCTGGCTCTTGTTATACAGTTGATTATAAGTTAATTAATCTGTCTGTAAACAAATTGTTGAGTAAAAATGACTTGTGTGTCTTGGAATCTACATAAAGTCGAGTACTGTCTAACCGTAAACCAACAGCTCGAAAAAGATACG
>NC_036848.1:2106618-2125752 GCF_002910315.2 Salvelinus sp. IW2-2015
TATAGTTTGTTAACAAGAAATTTGTGGAGTGGTTGAAAAATGAGTTTTAATGACTCCAATCTAAGTGTAAGTAAACCTCAGACTTCAACTGTATATCTCTGAATGTGTGCATTTCTCAATTATGGTGTTAGCATCTAATTATTGTATAAAATGAATGAGTAAAGATGAAACTATTTGTGAAATTATGTMATGTGATGTTAAACCTTTAATGTGAGAGAATTGTATTCCCTTTAAAATTTAACTAAGTAATTTGCCCGCCACCGTGAGGCATCAGGCATCACAGAACCGCCTTTTCTGCTATTACGAATAAAAGCCCCTCTTAAGAAAATCATTTTCAGACTGAGCAAACTCACAGCGTGAGCTGTGATTGCGAATAGTTTAGACCACGCATACCTCGGTGTAAGCTGAGGTGGCACAGGTTTGAGTACGAAGACTAAGCAAACCCACAGCGTGAGCTGTGATTGCAAATAGTTATTGAATTCTTAACCATACCACGTGGAGCATTGGCTACACAGCTGGAAATTGTTAAACTCTGAGACTATCGATCCCTACAGAATAAGAGCAAATCTTAGATACTAATAACTAGTCTGCAGCTAGAAATTATGTAAACCTGGGACGAGAATACCGACAACCGCCGAAACATMTAGTCTATGAGAACATTTCTGAATGGTAATCTGAAGTAACTATTCTAACCAAGAARGACTGATCTTCAGGGAAACAGAAAGAGAGAGAGAGACTCGGATGAACTCTCCAGCAGACTTACGATTCCAACAGAGATCACAACGACACACTGGGCGTAAAAATATATTAATTGCAATTATTCCCGAATGAGTGAGCGTTCATKTGCAAAGGATTAGCATTTCAATTAATATAATTATCAACTGTGTGTAGTGATCCCTTTTGTCTTTCCCTCTCTCTCTCGCAGTCCACGCCCACTTCCCTTTGTCCACCAATCCGTCATATTGGCTTAGCCCACTAGGGAATCTTCCCTATCCTTGTAACCAATATCTACTGTTTGTTTGTTTATGCTTTTCTGAGATKATTTAGTTAGTTAGTAAATAAATTATTAAGCCAATTGGTGTATGGATGATTTATAGTAAAGGCTGGGTTCGTGCAGATAACCAACAATTTACGACGTTTGGAATGAGACTGACGTGAGGTAAAGAATAATTCATTAACAGAAGACTAATTGATCAGATATTAAACATTTTTAATCTGAAGATTTTAAAACTTTGTAATCTGAAGATTTTCCGTGGTGCCCCGACTTCCTAGTTAATTACATTTACATGATTAGTTTAATCACGTAATAATAATTAGAGAGAATTGATTTGATAAAATACGTCTTCACTTTTAATGATGCCAAAGACACAACAGTACAAAGGAGGAGGAGAGAGAAGGAGAAGGTGGAAAGAGAGGAAAGAGGGAGGAGAGAGATGAGAAGATCTATATACTGATTCATGATAAGGGGGGCCGAACAGAACATCTAACTATCTCAGGTTGGCCTTGTTTCATAATAGTCCCAGTCAGTATTAAATGGAACGTTGCGGCCCCGCCAGCCTGTGGGGAAAACAACMCGTGGTTACCTTGGTTACCCAATTGGCTCACAGCAAAAAACTTGACCTTTTCAAAAGCAATTTTCTTGTTGTCTGCTTCTTTCAGTCAATTACAAAACTACATTTAAGAAAAAATCTCTAAAGATTACTTTTCAACATTGCCTACTCTCGAGCATTCTCACTACTTAGAAAAATGTAATATATGCCCCTTTTGACAGCTCAAACATTAGCCACGTGAGTGCTAGCTAGCTACCAACCGGAACATTAACTAACCAAAACCAACAACACAAACAAACGGACTATAAAGCTACAAGTAGTGAGTAGAGTTACAAACGGACTATACTAAACTAGTTAAATGTCTTACCTGTTATTAAAGGTTTTCTCTACTTGGACACCGGGTCCTCAAAATTTCACAGTCTCACACGCTGAATAGCCTGAAGACACAGGGCTCAAGACACGGGAAACAATGTTTGTTTTCCCCAATTTGTGGGCGTGGTCGAGGTTAAGACATGAATACAGACTCGCCATATGAGCTTGATTCTAGAACGCTATGCATTCTCATCTCACTGGGGACCCACCCCTGTATATTAACATCCTCCGCACGCACGCACGCACGCACGCACGCACGCACGCACGCACGCACGCACGCACGCACGCACACGCACGCACGCACGCTACGCACGCACCCAGCACGAGCACCACGCAACGCACGCACGCCACGCACGCACGCCGCACGCCACAGCAGCACGCACGCACGCACGCACGCACGCAGACGCCGCATCGCCTAGGCACGCTCATCGCACCGACGCAACGCCACCTGACCGAGCAGACGTCGAACGCACGCATCGTCACGCAGCACTTCCAAGTCACGCACGCCACGCCAACGCACGCACGACCACGCACCGCAGCCTACGCACGCACGCCACGCACGCTCCACGCACGACGCATGCACGCACGCACTCGCACCATGCACACGGACAACCAGAGCAACGCTACACACACCAACACACAGCACACACACCACCACATCACACACACACCAACATCAAGAGCACACAACACCACACACACACACCACCACAGCAGACACATCACACGACACAATCCACCTGGTTCGAAAGGGAGCTAATTAGTGGTCCTGTGTTGATCAACGCGGTACCAATCAAACGCTAATCAGTGTCGAACTAATTCATGTTCTTGGGTTTTAGTTCAGGGTTGTCAGAGACCCAGTAATGGTTACTATAATCTGGGAGCTACCAGCTATAGCAGAAGCATGGAGGTGAATGGGGGACTCTCTCTTCCTCTGTCCTCTCCCCTTCCCTCACTACTAGTGTGTGTGTGTTGGTGTGTGTGTGTGTGTGGGGTGTTGTGTGTGTGTGTGTGTGGTGTGTGTGTGTGTGGTGTTGAGTGTGTCGTGTGTGTTGTGTGTGTGTGTGTGTGTGTGTGTGTGTGTGTGTGGTGTGTATTCAGTAACACACTCAACAACTGTAAGTTGATTAGAATGTGATGGTCTGCTAAATGACCGTGTGTTGTATTGAGTCAATACCATGGAGCAGCCGTAGGACCAGCTATATCTCGTCATTACAATGGATAATGGATCACAGTGATAACAGTCACAGTCATTTCCTTAGGTTGTTTTGGGTGTGATTAAACTAGTGTAGCTCTCTGCTATCTAGTAAAAAGCATACACACCACACGAGCTAACACACACGCGCTCAACACACATCGCCGGCTCACACAGACACGCGCTAACCGACACACCGCGCTACACACGCTGCTCACATACACACGACACACAACACACACAACACACACACACAACACACAACACACACACACACACCACACATCACACACACACAACACGACACACACACAAACACACAACACACAACACACACACACACACACACCACACACACACCACACACACACGACACACCACAGAACACAAACAAAAACAGACAGCAGGCAGTAGAAAACAAAACAACACTGAACATTCCTACAGGGTCAAACAAACACATAGAATACAAGACAGAAGATGGTTGGTTGTAAACGAGCCACATGGACATATTGTAGTGAGGGCTGTCTGAAGATGGTTGGGTTTGTAAACATATTGTAGTGAGGGCTGTCTGAGCTCTGCAATGAACGATCAATTACTTACTCTGCTCAGATTTGTACAGTAGGTTTATGTCTTGTGTCTAAAAAGGCTCTGTTTGCCCATTTCACTCTCTCTCAATGTCTCTCTGTTTCTGTCTCTCAGACATAGACATCCCGGACAGATTATAGACATGATGAATGTCTCTTTAACACTGCCTGAACTCACCTCAATCAGTTAGTCTGTTCAGTTACCTCCGATGGGCTCTCAGACAGCACTCAGCAAGCCTGGAGGAAGGTGTGACAACTAAACGGATGCTGCCCGCTGCACTACCCCCCCCCCCCACACACACACACACACACACACACACACACACCACACACACACACACACACACACACACACACCACACGCACATCGCGTCATGCCTCGTTTGAAAAGCATTGTGCATTTCAGGAGTCAGAGAGAACAGAAAGCGATAGCGGGAATCCTGGAAAACGTCCATCTTGTGTCTGTTTTTCCAGGTGTTACAGCATGACATCATCTCAGTTCACATCAGAAGAAGGAGAGACATCAGTGATTATAGTATGATCTCGGACAGGCTTAGAAACTGGAATCAGTACATTAGGTGACACCCGTTCATTCCCTCTGATCTGGCCTGATACACCCCTTCATTCCCAGCTCTGATCTGGTCTGATACACCCTCATTCCCCAGCTTGCTCTGCCTGATACACCCCTTCATTCCCAGCTCTGATCTGGTCTGATACACCCCTTCATTCCCACAGCTCTGCTCTGCCTGATACACCCCTCTCTTCATTCCCAGCTCTGCTCTGCCCTGATACACCCCTTCATTCTCCAGCTCTGCTCTGGCCCTGATACACCCCTTCATTCTCCAGCTCTGCTCTGGCCTGATACCACCCTTCATTCTCGACTCTGCTCTGGCCTGATACACCCCTTCATTCTCCAGCTCTGCTCTGGCCTGATACACCCCTTCATATCTCGCAGCTCTGCTCTGGTCTGATACACCCTTCTTTCCCAACACACAACACAAACGAAAGAAAGGTGAGAGGTAAAATGAAAGTGAAAGAACAATGATTAAGGAGTGGACTTCAGAGAAGGGGAGTTTTACTTATAGAGAGAGAGAGAGGAAGGGAGAGAGAGAGAGCAAGGTGGGCTGGAGTGATTTAAAACAGCCTTGACCTCCCAACTCTCACCTGTCAATCACAACTCTCCCCATCAGTCCCCCAGACCAAACACATGCACTGAACTGCAGGTCATTGTATGTGTGTGTGCGTGTGTGTGGTGTGTGTGTGTGTTGTGTGTGGTGTGTGTGTTGTGTTGTGATGTATTTGCAGGTCAGTGCTGTGAAGCGACCAGCACCTTAGGGAAGGTCTGTCTGCATAGCGATGAGCCAGCAAGCGAGAGGGAGAGGATTGAGGGAGAGTGGATGGAGGGAGAGAAAGATAGAGAGGGATGGAGGGAGAGGGAGGCATATGTAGGTATGGAGGGAGAAAGAGGCAGATGTATTTATGGAGGGAGTGGGAGGCAGATGTATTTATGGAGGGAGAAAGAGGCAGATGTATTTATGGAGGGAGAGAGGGATGGAGGGAGAGAGAGAGAGAGGGATGGAGGGAGACAGAGGCAGATGTAGGTATGGAGTGAGAGAGGGAGAGAGGGAGAGGGATGGAGGGAAGCAGAGATGGAACTTCTGAAACAGGAAGCTGCTAGCGATGACATCACTTTACCCGGGAGGAGCGCTTCCTGTTTGACATTCTTCACTCAAGACACACACACACTTGCCAGGAAACCTCCATCAAGACACACACACATACAAACACACCCACGCACACAAACACACACACACACATACAAACACACCCACGCACACAAACACACACACACACAAACGTCCTAAAACAACTCAGACCAAAGCTGCAGTTCACAAGATGAATTACCAATCAGAGCAAAGAAAATAGCTTTTGATTTAGTGTGTGTGTGTGTGTGTGTGCCTATTGTCTACAGTAGAGTGATTGTTAAGTGGAGAGTTGAGTTGATTGAAGACTTCTCTGGGGTGGAGAGAGATGAAGTGTGCTGAGCTCAACTGAAACTGAAATAAATACACGTGTGAACTCTGTCCAGTGTGTGTGTGTGTGTGTGTATTTTGTGTGCATGTGTGTTTGTGTGACCACTGTTCTGCTCCAGTGAAGTGGAAGGCCTCACCTCAGCGCTCTGAGACAGCTGCACCCCAACACCACAGCTTCAGCCTGCCCATCACTGTGTGTGTGTTCATCTCTCTTTGCATAGGGGTTTACCCCTGTCCTCCCAGTAGTTTGACTGAGCCAGGCTGGCAGCATGTTAACCCTTCACACACAGTTAATCCTATAGTGAAACTCTGATCTGATCAGTAGATGAATGAAGTTACTGTACGTGCTGTGTTGGGCTGTGTTGGGCCAACCTGGTCTCAGGACTAGACGTAACATACTAAATGTAAATCCGAGACACTCCAATTAGTATGATATGTTACATTTTATATGGTATGTATTCATTTGTGGATGTCCATCATCCATTTCATATGATATAAATTACAATTCGAATATGTTCCGAATTTGCAAAACACCTGATATATTACAAATTCCAATTTGTTGTGGCTAACAACAGCTAGATGGCTAACGTTAGCTAGGCTAGGKGTTAGGGTTACGTTAGGGTTAAGGTGAGGGTTAGCGTTAGGGTTAGCTAACATGCTAAGTAGTTCCAAAGTAGCTAAAAAGTAGTAAATAGGGCTGTGTTGGGCTGTGCTGGGCGGTGTGGGCTGTGTTGGGCGGTGTGGGCTGTGTTGGGTGGTGCTGGGCTGTAATATTTTTTGGGCTGCACTGGGCTGTGCTGGGCCATGTTGGGCTGTGCTATGCTGTGCTGGGCTAGGCTGTGCTGAACTGTGCTGGACTGTGTTGGGCTGTGTTGGACTGTGGTGGGCTGTGTTGGACTGTGTTATGCTATGCTATGCTGGGCTGTGATGTGTTGGACTGTGCTGGGCTGTGTTGTGCTATGCTGTGCTGTGCTGGGATAGGCTGTGCTGAAATGTGCTGAGCTGTGTTGTGCTGGGCTGGACTGTGCTGGGCTGTGTTGTGCTGGGCTGGACTGTGCTGGGCTGGACTGTGCTGGGCTGTGCTGGACTGTGATGTGTTGGGCTGTGCTGAGGCTCAGGTGTGAGGGCAGCAATAGCTAACATCAAATTAGGACACAGAAAAAACATTTCCTCCTTTTCCTCTCCATCACACACACCTCCTGGATTAGAAAATAGGTCAGGTGAGAAAAGAGAGAGAAGGACAGAAGGAGAAAGGAGCACCTTGTGACATCGGCTGATGTAAAAGGGGCTTTATAAATACATTTGATTGATTGAGAGGATGTATTTGCTTGCTCATTTTGCAGCACTATATTCTTATCAGTTGTAGTAGCCCATTCAGCATTTCCACAAACAAGGAAACAAACTACACTGAACACCTTCCTAATATTGAGTTGCACACCCTTTTGCCCTCAGAACAGCCTTCAATTTTAAAGGCATGGACTGTACAAGGTGTCGAAAGCGTTCTGGCACATGTTAACTCCAATGCTTTCCACAGTTGTGTCAAGTTGGCTGGATGTCCTTTGGGTGGTGGACCATTCTCGATACACACAGGAAACTATTGAGTTTGAAAAACCCAGCAGTGTTGCAGTTCTTGATACAAACAAGTGTGCCTGGCACCTACTACCATACCCTGTTCAAAAGCACTTACTTTTTTGTCTTGCCCATTCACCCTCTGAATGGCACACATACACAATCCATGTCTCAATTGTCTCAAGGCTTAACATTCCTTTTTTAACATGCCTCCTCCACTTCAAATATACCGATTTAAGTGGATTTAACAATTGACATCAATAAGGGATCATAGCTTTCACCTGGATTCACCTAATCAGTCTATGTAACGGAAAGGTGTTCCTAATGTTTTGTGCAATGAGTGTATGAGGCTGGAACAGACTCAATTATAAACTGGGTGGTTCAAGCCCTGAATACTGATTGGCTGAATGCCGTGGTATATCAGACCATATGACATGGGTATGGCAAAACATTTATTTTTACGACTCGAATTAGGTTGGTAACCAGTTTAKAAGAGCARTAAGGGACCTCGGGGGTTCATGATATATGGCCAATAAACCGCCACTTTGCGTCGTGCTTAAGAACGGCCCTTCGCTTTGGTGTATTGGCAAAATACCACACCCTTTTGGGCCTTAACGCTTAATTATAGAGTACCAGTCAAAAGTTTGGATACACCTAGTCATTCAAGGGATTTTCTTTATTTTTACTATTTTCTACATTGTAGAATAATAGTGAAAACATCAAAGTATGAAATAACACACATGGAATCATGTAGTAACCAAAAAAGTGTTAAACAAATGTATTTTATATTTGAGATTCTTCAAAGGAGCCACCTGTCACAACTTCCGCCAAAGTCGGTTCCTCTCCTTGTTCGGGCGGTGCTTGGCGGTCGGCGTCGCCGGTCTTCTAGCCATCATCGATCCACTTTTCATTTTCCATTTGTTTTGTCTTGTCTTCTCACACAGCTGGTCTCAATACCCCTCATTACATGTTGTGTATTTAACCCTCTGTTCCCCCCATGTCTTTGTGCGGAATTGTTTATTGTAAGTGCATGTGCACGTTTTCGCTGGTGCGCGACGGGTTTTGCACCCATTTGTTTATTGTTGCGGTTTCCGGTGGTTTTATGAATAAAACCGCTCCGTTGATTACCCAGTTTTTCTCTCCTGCGCCTGACTTCCCTGCCGCCAGTTACGCACTCCCTTACACCACACTTTGCCTTGAACCCAGCTTTGCACACTCTTGGTATTCTCTCAACCAGCATCATGAGGTAGTCACCTGGAATGCATTTCAATTAACAGGTGTGCCTTGTTAGAAGTTAATTTGTGGAATTTCTTTCCATCTAAATACGTTTGAGCCAATCAGTTGTGTTGTGACAAGGTAGGGGTGGTATACAGAAGATAGCTCTATTTGGTAAAAGACCAAGTCCATATTATGGCAAGAACAGCTCAAATAAGCAAGAGGTAACCACAGTTACGTATTCTGCAGAGGATAAGTTCATTAGAGTTACCAGCCTCAGAAATTGCAGCCCAAATAAATGCTTCACAGAGTTCAAGTAACAGACACATCTCAACATCAACTGTTCAGAGGCGACTGCGTGAATCAGGCATTTGTGGTTGAATTGCTACAAAGAAAGCACTACTAAAGGACACCAAAAAGAAGAAGAGACTTGCTTGGGCCAAGAAACACGAGCAATGGACATTAGACAGGTGGAAATCTGTACTTTGGTCTGATGAGTCCAAATATGAGATTTTTGTCTTTGTGAGACACAGAGTAGGTGAACGGATGATTTCCGTATGTGTGGTTCCCACCGTGAAGCATGGAGGAGGAGGTGTGATGGTGTGGTGGTGCTTTGCTGGTGAGACTGTCGGTGATTTATTTAGAATACAAGGCACACTTAACCACCATGGCTACCACAGCATTCTGCAGCAATACACCATCCCATCTGGTTTGCGCTTAGTGTGTGTCACGTTCCTGACCTGTTTTCTGTTGTTTTGTATGTGTGTGATGGTCAGGGCGTGAGTTTTGGGTGGGCAGTCTATGTTTGCTGTTTCTATGTTGGTTTTGGGTTGCCTGGTATGGCTCTTAATTAGAGGCAGGTGTTTTGCGTTTTCCTCTAATTGAGAGTCATATTAAGGTAGGTTGTTCTCACTGTTTGTTTGTGGGTGATTGATCATCTGTAGTACAGACCTGTCTGCTAATGTCTACGCCCAAGGCGACTGTTCAAGGTATGTTTGTGAGTCTGTTCGTTGTTTTCCATGGATAGTGCTGTTTTCTGGTATTCGCGTTCTTAAGTCTGTACTGCTAATTACGTGGTTCGTCTACATTAGTTTATTTAATCGTTCTTTGTAATTATTCAAGTGTTTGTCGTGTTTTTCTCGTTTTCGTTTCTATTAAATCAATATGTATCACAACCCGCTGCATTTTGGTCAAATCCTGCTACTACCTCTTCGGATGAGAAGGAAGGAGCGCCGTTACAGAATCACCCCACCAAACCCAGATCAAGCAGCGCGGTTATAATGGACAGCAACGACAGCGCACGAAGCAGGAATTTATGGTCTTGGGAGCAAGTAACTTCTCAACGAGAAGAGGACCCTGGGTAAGGTGGGAGAGATGCGCTCTCGGGAGGAGAAGGAGGCAGCCAGAGCCTAGGAAGCGCTCAGGTATGAGGAGGCATGCGCGGCGACGCGGTTCGGGAGCCCGAGACGTACACCAAATTTCTTGGGGGGGGACACGAGGAGTGTTGGCAAAGCCGGGTAGGATACCTGAGCCAACTCCGTGCTTACCGTGGAGTGAGAGAGCGTCGTACTGGTCAGCACCGTGTTATGCGGTAAAGCGCACGGTGTCCCAGTACGCGTGCTTAGCCCAGTGCGGGCTATTCACCAGTTGCGCACTGGGAGGGCTAGGTTGGGCATCGAGCCAGATGTCATGAGCCGGCCCAACGTATATCTGGTCTCCAGTACGTCTCTCGGGCCGCATACATGGCACCAAGCCTTACGAATGGTGTCCCGGTTCGCCAGCATAGCCCAGTGCGCGGCTATTCACCTCGCCGCACTGGCAGGGCTACGGGCACCATTCAACCCTGGTAAGGTTGGGCAGGCTGCGTGCTCAAGAGCACGTGTCCTCCTTCACGGTCGGTATACCCGGTGCCACCTACCAAGTACAGTCCACGGTGGCAGCCGCCGAGGCTGTCTCTCTCGGTTTCTCCTCCAGCTGTCTCTCCACCTGTCAGCGCTGCTCAGAGCATTTCCTCTCCAGCCGCAGTCAGTGCTATACCACCGCACCAGGCCTACTGTGCGCTCAGCAGGGCAGAGTCGGCGCTCTGCCCAACGCCTCTCTGCACTGCCTGTCGCCAGCGCCGTCTGAGCCCATCTGTCTCCCACCGTCTGAGCGTTGCCGCGCGGAGCGTTGCCCAGCGCCGTCTGAGCCACGTCTGCCAAAAGCGGCGCTGAACTGCCCGTCTGCCCAGCGCGCCTGAACTGCCCGTCTGCCCAGCGGCGCCTGAACTGCCCCGTCTGCCCAGCGGCGCCTGAACTGCCGTCTGCCAACGGCGCCTGAACTGCCCGTCTGCCATAGCCTGCAAAGCTGCCCGTCTGCCATGACCTGCAAAGCCGCCCGTCTGCCAAGAGCTACAGAGCCTTCCGCAGACCGGATCAGCCAGAGCCTTCCGCCAGACCGGAATCAGCCAGAGCCTTCCGCCAGACCGGACAGCCAGAGCCGTCCGCAGACCGGATCAGCCAGAAAGCCGCCGACCGATCGCCAGGCTTCCCGCAGACCGGATCAGCCAGAGCTTCCGCAGACCGGATCAGCCAGAGCCTGCCCAGACAAGCCAGAGCCGTCCCACAGGACCAGCCAGACAGCGCCAGACCGCGCGTCCAGCCAGGACTGACAGAGCGTCCACCCAGGACCTCTGCACAGAGCCCCTCAGACACAGGACCTGCAGAGTCCCTCAGCCAGACTGCCAGAGTCCCACCAGGACTGCAGAGTCCTCAGCCAGGACCCTGCCAGAGCTCCTCAGCCAGGACCTGCCAAGAGTCCTCAGCCACGGACTGCCAGAAAGTCCTCAGCCGGTGCTCCCCCGTAGCTCCCCACGGTGTCCGCGCCCTTTATCCCCCCCGGTGCTGCCTCCGCTTCATTTAGGTGGTTTTAGTTGGAGGTGTCATTGGGAGGGGGATACAGAAGCGGGGAGTGACTATGGTGTGTGGGGACAGCGTCGGAGCCTGAGCCACCACCGTGGTCAGATGCCCCCCAGACCTCCCTGGCTTTGTGCTGGTGCCCGCCCGGTTCGCACCTTGAGGGGGGGGGTTCGTCGTTCCTGACCCTGTTTTCTGTTGTTTTGTATGTGGTGATGGTCAGGGCGTGAGTTTGGGTGGGCAGTCTATGTTTGCTGTTTCTATGTTGGTTTTGGGTTGCTGGTATGGCTCTTAATTAGAGGCAGGTGTTTTGCGTTTTCCTCTAATTGAGAGTCATATTAAGGTAGGTTGTTCTCACTGTTTGTTTGTGGGTGATTGTCTCTGTGTCAGTATGTTACGCCACACGGACTGTTCCGGTTTTGTTAGTTCTTCGTTTTATGTAGTCTGTTTTCCTGGTCATGCGTTCTTCACGTTGTATGTAAGTTCGTGTCCAGGTCTGTTACATTCGTTTATTTGTTTTGTAATTATTCAAGTGTTTGTCGTGTTTTTCCGTTTTGTCTATTAAATCAATATGTATTCACAACCCGCTGCATTTTGGTCAAATCTGCTACTCCTCTTCGGATGAGAAGGGTGAAGCCCGTTACAGTGTGACAATCATTTGTTTTTCAACAAGACAATGACCAACACACCTCCAGGTGCTGCATCAGATGATCTGCCCTCCACAATCACCCAACCTCAAGATGGTTTGGGTTGAGTTGGACCGCAGAGTAAAGGAAAGCAGCCAACAAGTGCCCAGCATATGTGGGAACTCCTTCAAGACTATTGGGAAATAATTCCAGAAGCTGGTTGAGAGAATACCAAGAGTGTGCAAAGCTGTCAACAAGGCAAAGGGTGGCTATTTAAAGAATCTGAAATATAAAATATATTTTGATTTGTTTAACACCTTTTTGGTTACTACATGATTCTATATGTGTTTATTTCATATAGTGTTGATGTCTTCACTATTATTCTACAATGTAGAAATATAAAATAATCAAAATAATCCTTGAATGAGTAGGGTAGTGAATGAGTAGTGTTCAAACTTTTGACTTGTACTGTACCATGGCAACTTCCCCTTCTTCAACTTCTTTAAGAAACAGTCTATAACCATCTCAATGCTGTACACCAGCCCCTTCTCCATCTCTCCCTTCTCTCCCCTCCCTCTCCTCTTTCTCTGCTCCTTTCCTCTCCTCTCTCTCTCTTTCCACTCTTCTCCTCTTCTCCTCTCTCTCTCTCCTTTCTCCTTCTTCCTCCTCCTCTCCCCCTCCTCCTCTCTCCTCTCCTCCCTTTCCTCTCCTCTCTCCCCTCCTCCTCTCTCCCTTTCTCTCCTCTCCTCTCCTTTCTCTCCATTCTCTCCTCTCTCTCTCTCTTCTCCTCTCCTCTCTCTCTCCTCTCTCTCTCTCCTTCTCTCTCCCCTCCTCCTCTTCTTACTCTCTCTCTCTCCCTCTCTTTTCTCTCTCTTTCTTTCCTCTCCTCTCCTCTCTCTCTCTCTCCTGTCTCTCTCTCTCTCTCCTGTCTCTTCTTCTCTCTATTCCTCTCCTCTCTCTCTCTCCCTCTCTTCTTCTCCTCTCTCCTCTCTCTCCTCTCTCCTCTTCTCTCTCTCCTCCTCTCTCTATTTCTTCTATTTCTCCTCCTCTCTCTTTCTCTCTTCTCTATCCTTTTCTCTCTCCAACTGTTCTTAACGCTAGTACTAATGCATGCTTTCAACTGATTGCTGCCCGCATCTGCCTGACTAGCATCACATCTGGACGGTTCTGACTTAGAATATGTGGACAACTACAATCATTAGGTGTCTGGTTAGACTGTAAACTCTCCTTCCAGACTCATATTAAACATCTCCAATCCAAAATTAAATCTAGAATGCTTCCTATTCGAATCAGAGCTCCTTCTCACGCGCCTGACCACACATACCTCGTAAAACTGACTATCCTACCGATCCTCGACATCGGCGATGTCATTTACAAAATAGCTCCAACCCTCTACTCAGCACTGGATGCAGTCTATCACAGTGCCACTCCGTTTTGTCACCAAAGCCCCATATACCACCCACCACTGCGACCTGTATGCTCTCGTCGGCTGGCTCGCTACATATTCTTATCAGACCTACTGGCTCCAGGTCATCTATAAGTCTTTGCTAGGTAGCTGCGCTTATCTCAGCTACTGGTCACCATAACAACACCCACCCGTAGCATGCGCTCCAGCAGGTATATCTCACTGGTCATCCCCAAAGCCAACACCTGCTTGGCACCCTTTCCTTCCAGTTCTCTGCTGCCAATGACTGGAATGAATTGCAAAAATCGCTGCAGTTGGAGACTTATACTCTCCCACACTAACTTTAAGCCTCATCTTATCTGAGAAGCTAACCGATCTGCAGCTGATCGCAACAACCCTATGTAATAGCCCATCAAACTACCTACCTCATCCCCATATTGTTTTTTTTACTTTTCTGCTCTTTTGCACACCATAGTTTTCTACTTGCACATCATTCTGCCCATCTATCACTCCCGTGTTAATTTGCTAAATGTAATTACTTCGCTACTATGGTCTATTTACTGCTTACCTCCCTACTCTTCTACATTTGCACACACTGTTATAGACTTTTACTGTACGTTTGTTATTCAATTTGTAACTCTGTGTTGTTGTTTGATTGCACTGCTTTGCTTTTTTTAAGTACAGTACAGGCTGGAGGTTCAACTTCTGTTTCACTAGGACAACTCCACATAACACTTAAGACTTGACAGAAGACACGCTGAGCTGCTAAATGCTCATCACACACCCCCACACATCTCACACCTGCCACCTTCCTCCTCTGTCAAATCACTGGCAGCACAGTGGTACAATCACATGACAACTCGACACGGTGAAGGGGTGGAGCCTGCTTACCTGTCATGATGACGGGGTCAGAGGGCGTCTCGTTTCTGTTGCCACAGCTCTTCTTATCACAACAACCGACTGAGAGAGGGATGGGAAGAGAGAGAGAGAGAGAGAGAGAGAGTGAGAGATGGAGAGAGAGAGAGGATGGGAGAGAGAGAGAGAGAGATGGGAGAGGGAGAGAGAGAGGGGAGAGAGAGGGAGAGAGAGAGATTACGGAGAGGAGAGAGAGAGATACAGAGAGGGGAGAGAAAGAGGGAGACAGAGAGAGAGAGAATTAATGAGAGGTGAGAGAGAGATAGGAGAGGGGGAGAGAGAGTTGGGAGAGGGGAGAGAGAAATATAGACAGGGAGAGGGGAGGGAGAGAGATGGGAGAGAGACGATAGGGAGAGGGGAGAGAGAGATAGGGGAGGGGAAGAGAGAGACAGAGAGATAGGAAGAGGAGAGAGAGTGTGTGTTCATTCAAAAAGGGTGACTGAGGTTATTAGGAGATGCTGGGACAGTGACAGCTTCCAGGTTCAGAATCTCTCTGAAGCTCCGGGTCTTATTCTCAGTCAGCACAGTTTCTCTACTTCTCATTACGCACCACAATCCACTGTCCTATTTCATCAGTTAGCAATGTTCTCTATTCTCAGTTTAGCACAATGTTCTCTACTGTTGACTCAGTTAGAACAACCAGACATTCTTTCTCTATTCTCAGTAGTCCACACATCGCTTTCTACTTCTCAGTATAGACACCCTGTTCTAATTCTCCAGTTAAGCCAACCAATGCCGATCTCTATCTGACCTATAGAAAAACAGACATTCTCCTCATCTTCGCCTATTTCTTCACCACCGACCCACACCAGGCTCTTATCTCTGCAGACTCCTCCTTTCTTTCCTCCCTTACTACCTTTCTGTCTCGCTTCCCCCCCTCCCTCCCTTCCTCCCCCTCATTCTCCCCATCATCCTCCCCCTCTCCAAACCCTTCAATTAACTTTCGTCCCGGCTTACACCTCGGCACTCGCCGCGAAAACCAACCACTAGCGCTCATTCTACACACCCCACAGACATCACATATAGGCCCTCACAAAAATGAAAACCGCACCCAGTGAAATAAAAAGAGCGTCATCAAAGACTATATACCACATAAAAAACAATACAAAACAACCACCAAAACAACCAAAAACAAAGAATAGAAGATAACACAAAATCACACCAAACGAACAATCCACAAATAAAAAAACAAGAGAACCATCTATACAATAATTCCACACACAACAAACAGAAAAAAATAACAAACACTCCACAAAACAATAACCATGAAAAAAAAAACAAGCTTCACAAGATAAAAGACATAAAACAACCAAAGAAAGAAAAATATCAACACACTAACATGTAAAAGAAATTAAACATGTAAACACAAAGACAATAGATCAATCAAAAAACACCATAACAACCATAAGCCAGAACCAAACCATATGCAAAATAAAACGAAAAAAAGAAATAATACAAAAACCTGGACACTTAGAAATAAACGAAAAAAAATATAAAGAACTAAAAATAGTATAGGAGAATCAAAGATCAATAAATACGAACGTATACTAAAGACACCTAAAAAAAAGAAAAATAACAACCAGCACAAATAAACAAACAAAAAAAAACAAAAAAACACAAATAAAAACACACACTAAACAAACCAACCACAACAACATAATGGTTGCCACGAACCCAGATATCTACAACACACAACAAAATATAACTGAATGTGTGCCACACTACCAACGTCGCAATCACCTACATCTTGCTGCTGTGATGGCACACTGTGGTATTTCACCCAGTAGATATGGGAGTTTATCAAAATTGTGTTTGTTTTCGAATTCTTTGTGGGTCTGTGTAATCTGAGGGAAATATGTGTCTCTAATATGGACATACATTTGGCAGGAGGTTAGGAAGTGCAGCTCAGTTTCCACCTCATTTTGTGGGCAGTGTGCACATAGCCTGTCTTCTCTTGAGAGCCAGGTCTGCCTACGGAGGCCTTTCTCAATAGCAAGGCTTTGCTCACTGAGTCTGTACATAGTCAAAGCCTTCCTTCATTTTTAGTCAGTCACAATGGTCTGGTATTCTGCCACTGTATACTCACTGTTTTTTAAAATTCTTCCCAGTGTGTCAAGTATTAAGTAAAAATGGCGCCAGAGAAGAAGGCAGACATTTTACGTGTCTCCAACCGATTGTAGTTTTTTGTTCGTTTTTTGCGTTGTTCGTAACTTATTTTTTTGACTTATTTTGTACATAATGTTGCTGCTACCATCCCTTATGACCGAAAATAACTTCTGGACATCAGGACTGTGATTACTCACCACGGRCTGGCAGAATCCTTTTTTTCCTTTAACGAGTCTGACGAGCCCGAGGCGAACGATATACTGTTTTCTTGGGAACAGGCTCAGATCCCATTGATTTGTAGGGGATCAAATAAACCCCACTTCCTTCCATTTTGATAGCAAACGTGCAATCTTCAGAGAATAATATCGATGACCTACGCGCAAGATTAAACTGCCAACGGGGACATTCAAAACTGTAATATCTAATGCCTCTCGGAGTCGTGGGTGAACGACGGCACTATCAACATACAGCTGGCTGGTTATACGCTGTACCGGCAGGATAGAACAGCGGAGTCTGGTAAGACAAGGGGCGGTGGACTATGTATTTTTGTAAATAACAGCTGGTGCACAATATCTAAGGAAGTCTCGAGCTATTGGTCGCCTGAGGTAGAGTATCTCATGATAAGCTGTAGACCACACTATCTACCTAGAGAGTWTTCATCTGTATTTTTCATAGCTTTTTACATACCACCACAGTCAGAGGCTGGCACTAAGACAGCATTGAATGAGCTGTATTCCGCCATTTGCAAAAAAGAAAACGCTCACCCAGAGGCGGCGCTCCTAGTAGCYGGGGACTTTAATGCAGGKAAACTTAAATCAGTTTTACCAAAATTCTATCAACATGTTAAATGTGCAACCAGAGGGAAAAAACTCTGGACCACCTTTACTCCACACACAGAGACGGCTACAAAGCTCTCCCTCGCCCTCCATTTGGCAAATCTGACCATAATTCTATCCTCCTGATTCCTGCTTACAAGCTAAAATTAAAGCAGGAAGCACCAGTGACTAGATCAATAAAAAAGTGGTAAGATGAAGCAGATGCTAAGCTACAGGACTGTTTTGCTAACACAGACTGGAATATGTTCTGGGATTCTTCAGATTGCATTGAGGAGTAGACCACATCAGTCATTGGCTTCATCAATAAGTGCATCGATGACATCATCCCCACAGTGACCGTACGTACATACCCAAACCAGAAGCCATGGATTACAGGCAACATCCGCACTGAGCTAAAGGCTAGAGCTGCCGCTTTCAAGGAGTGGGACTCTAACCCGGAAGCTTATAATAAATCCCGCTATGCCCTCCAACGAACCATGAAACAGGCAAAGCATCAATACAGGACTAAGATCGACTAAGAATGAATCGTATTCTGATGCTCGTCGGATGTGGCAAACCATTACAGACTACAAAGGGACGCATAGACGAGGGTTGATGTTTGAAAAACTTAAACGCCGGCATGGAGTAAAGATTCCTGCTGCGGCAGGGTGTTCGGTGGAAGAATGTAGCTTAGCAGTKGGYGCTATCATTGGGTATGAGAGCATAAAATCAGCCTCAAGGACGAATAGCGCTGTGGTGATATTCTTAGATTCCATTGAAAAGGTGAATACGATAGTTGAGAATGGTGTTGTATTGCACGCTCGTTCTAGGGACAATAACGTACCAAACACACAGACGTCAGTATTTCCTCTTATGAATCCGGCAAAGAAAGTAATACTTTCTAAAGTGCCACCATTTGTTGGAGATGAAGTGTTGGAGGGAGAGTTCTCTCCTCAGGGTCAACTTGTATCTATGAAGTGTTGGAGGGAGAGTTCTCTCCGGCCCCTGTGCTCTGATAGCCAGCCAGGTCTGTCCACTGCCCCCTGTGCTCTGATAGCCAGGCAGGTCTGTCACGCCCCTGTGCCTCTGATAGCCAGCACGGTCTGCCAACGCCCCCTGTGCTCTGATAGCCAGCAGGTCTGTCAATGCCATACCCTGTGCTCTCGCATAGCAGCCAGTCACTCCCAGCCACCAATGCCGCCCTGTGCTCTGATAGCCAGCAGGTCTGCCAACCCGCCCCTGTGCTCTGATGCAAGCAGGTTCTGCCAACAGCCCCTGTGCTCTGATAGCCAGCAGGTCTGCCAAGCCCCCATCTGTGCTCTGATACCAGCAGGTCTGCAATGCCGCCCTGTGCTCTGATAGCCAGCAGGTCTGCCAATCGCCCCCTGTGCTCTGATAGCCAGCCAGGTCTTGACCAATGCTCCCTGTGCTCTGATAGCCAGCAGGTCTCTTAGGCCTGAATATGCTCGGGTCTCCTGTGGTCTCAACCAACGTCAGGGATTCCACATATTTCAGACATCTCTAGCGTTTATTTTGATCTGGTGATGGTCTCTGGTGACATTCATCGTGTACAGAATTGTTGAATCTGGATTTTCCCTAAAATCCCACACCACTGTTGAAGGATACAAAACTGCCTTTGTCAGACCTCTCCACCTCTCCCAGAAAAAACTAAACATTCCTGAAATGAGCATCACTCAATAAAGTTATATTACAAAATGCCAGTATGCGCTTGTGGGTTTTACACGTTAATGAACACCACCCTCTGTTATTAAAAAAATATCCAGAAAATTCCACTGAGGGCTTGATGCTCAAAACAATGAAACCTATCAACCTGGTCAGAGATAGTGGTGTTCTC
>NC_036848.1:2127857-2146230 GCF_002910315.2 Salvelinus sp. IW2-2015
TCCACACTTCATTGAGACAAGGACATGAGGAGAAACTCTCCCTCCAACATCTTCTAGATAATCAAGTTGAGCCATGAGGAGATAACTCTCCCTCCACACTACCATAGATACAAGTGTGACCATGGAGGAGATACTCCTCACCTCCAACCACTTCATAGATCAAGTTGACCCTGAAAGGAGAGAACTCATCCATCTCAAACACTTCATTAGCATACAAGTTGACCAATGAAGAGACGCAAGCATCTCCTCTCCAAACGTTCATAGATACAAGTTGACCATGAGGAGAGACTCTCCCTCCAAATCATAGATACAAGTGCCCTGACGAGAGACACCTCCTCCCTCACACACTTCATAGATACAAGCTTGCCACGAAGAGAAACGCCTCTCTCCAAACCACCATTCATACGATACAGTTACACACTCAGAGAGAAACTCTCCCTACAACCTCATAGGACAAGTTGACCCGAGGAGAGACACTCTCCCTCCACCACTTATAGGATACAATTGACCAGGAGGAGAAACTCTCCCGTACCCACACGTTTCATAGATACAAAGTTGACCCTGCGAAGCAGAACTTCTCCCTCCAACACTTCAAATACAAGTTGGACCACTGAAGGACGAGACTTTCCCTCCACACTTTCATAGATACAAGTTGGACTGAGGAAAACTCTCTCTTCAACACTTCATAGATACAAGTGAACCATGAGAGAGAACTCTCCCTCAACACCTTATAGATACAAGTGACCATGAGAGAGAACTCTCTCTCACACTTCTAGTACAGTTACCATGGTTGAGGAGAGAATCTCCTCCAACACTCATAGATACAAAGTTGACCCTGACCGAGAACTCTCCCACCAAACACTTATATTACAGCTTGACACAGGAGAACCGCGTCTCCAACACTTCATTAGTACAGTATGACCTGCAGGAGAAGAGACTTCTCCCTTCCAACACTTCATAACG
This sequence comes from Salvelinus sp. IW2-2015, assembly GCF_002910315.2. Classification (NCBI taxonomy): domain Eukaryota; kingdom Metazoa; phylum Chordata; class Actinopteri; order Salmoniformes; family Salmonidae; genus Salvelinus; species Salvelinus sp. IW2-2015. The sequence continues at coordinate 2,128,821 of NC_036848.1, forward strand.
ATACAAGGGGCCCCTGAGTAGAGAATCTCTCCCCTCCAAACACTTCAGAGATCCAAGTTGACATGAGCGAGAAACTTCTCTTCCAACACTTCATAGATACAAGCTTGACCATGAGCGAGAAACTCTTCTCCAACAACATCATTAGTCAAGTTGACCCTGGGAGAGAACTCTCCCTCCAACACTTCGAGATTACAGCTTTGACCCTAGGCGAGAACTCTCCCTCCACCCTTCTAGATACAAGCTTTGACGTATAGAGGAGAGAACTCGCTCTCCAAACACTTCATAGATACAAGTTGCACCACGAGACGAGACCTCTCCCTCCAAACACTTCTAGATACAGTGACCATGAGGAGTTGGCAGACCTGCTGGCTATCAGAGCACAGGGGGCGTTGGCAGGCCTGCTGGCTATCAGAGCACATTTTTCTTTGGTTTAGAGAAAAAGAATGGACCAAGAATTATTCATTGCCTCAAATCAGCTGTTGGACAAGAGCTCACTAGCCGTAGTGAAATTAGAAAGAGGGCACTATGCTGAGCTCTACAAGTGTGAGTACAAAGAGAATAAAACAGTGACACAGCAGTTCCTTGGTGGGCTCCCACAGGTGGCTGCAGAAGCTCAGGTTGAACTAGAGCAACCATTGTCTTTGCAGGAGCTAYACACTGCATTAAACRGCATGGAAATGGAAGGGYACCAGGCMTTGATGGGYTTCCCATTGACTTTTTAAAGTCTTTTTGGGCCATGTTGGGAGAGGATTSGCTAGCASTAGTTAACGATAGTTTGACCGGAGGGTTACTACCGATAAGCTGCAGGAGGGCTGTCCTCACCCTACTGCCAAAAAAGGGTGATCCTAGGGAGGTGAAGAACTGGAGGCCCGGTGGCTTTATTGTGSACTGATTATAATATCCTGTCCAAGGCTTGTCCAACAGRCTGAGGGARGTGATGGGGCAAATCATACACATGGACCAGTCCTACTGTGTTCCCAGTAGGCAGATAGGGAATAACATTTTCCTGATTGTGGATTTTTTGGGTTGGATGCTGGTTTAATTTCAATTGATCAGGAAAAGGCATTTGACCGAGTYGAGCATCAATACTCATGGCACACTTTTGAGGAATTTGGTTTTAGCTCTGGTTTTATTGCCATGATCAGGGTGATATATGGTGACATTGAAAGTGTACTGAAAGTTAAAGGTGGCTTGAGTGCTCCCTTTAACTTCTTCAGGATTGGTGGGTAAATATCAGACATAGACATATCTGATATTGGCAGAAAGATKAAATTMTTGTTAATCTAACTGCACTGTCYAATTTACAGTAGCTATTACAGTGAAATAATACCATGCTATTGTTTGAGGAGAGTGCACAGTTTTGAACATGAAAMGTTATTAATAAACAAATTAGGCACATTTGGGCAGTCTTGATACAATGTTTTGAACAGAAATGCAATGGTTCATTGGATCAGTCTAAAACTTTGCACATACATTGCTGCCATCTAGTGGCCAAAATCTAAATTTATTCCAGCACCTGGGCTGGAATAATACATTATGAATTGCATTTCAAAGATGATGGTACAAAAAAATACAAAAAAACGTTTTTTTTTTTCTTTGTATTATCTTTTACCAGATCTAATGTGTTATATTMTTCTACATTCCTTCCATTCCTTCCACATTTCCACACACTAAAAGTGAGGTATTTGGCAGGGGTGTTCTTTGCCAGGAATGTTATATGCCATCGCTATAGAGCCACTACTAAATAGCATTAGAAGTCGCATTRAAGGGGTGTACATTTCTGAGGATATTCCTCCTATTCGTCTCTCAGCCTATGCTGATGATATAGTAATTTTTGTGAAAAATAAAGCAGAGGTGGATAGTTTGAGTCTCATAGTTGAGCGGTTTAGGGGAATATCCTCTGCAAAGGTAAATTGGGAAAAAACTTGTGCTTTACAGATTGGAAAATGGTCTGGAGGGATCATGGCTTTGCCAGGGGGCGTAAGGGAGGAAGATTCTGGTGAAGGGCAAAATCATCACCCTAAAACAGTTAAGGGCCATGGCTGGGCACACCTTAATGGATGGAGGACGGGGGGCTGAACATTTGGGGTTGAGGTCAGAAAGGATTGTCGGACAACTGCTGGGAAGCTGCTGGAAGGCTCTGTCAGTAGAAGAGGGGTTTATGCTTAATAATCACAAGAAGGTACAAAATGAAAATGTCCCATTTCCAAGACTACGGATTTCACCAAATATCCCAAAGTCAGAAAGAAAGGCGTTATTATTGTATTTGAGAGGGTTGGAAGAGGTGGGTTTGGATGAGGTGAATGGGAAAGACTTATATATGGGGTGTGTCAAGGTTTTGAATAAAGATATATTGAAGAATAGAAAATACACTCCTTGGAGGGTAAAACTGGGCCTTGGTGACAAGGTAAAGCCAACATGGAGAGCATTGTACAAGCCACAGTTACAAAAGGGCACTGGTGACATGCAATGGAGGGTTTTGCATAGCATCATTGCAGTTAATGCTTTTGTATCTGTTATTAAATCAGATGTTGGAGATGGATGTCTTTTTTGCAACATAAGGGAAACCATTTTTCACTGTTTTATGGCGTGTGAGAGGATAAAGCCTCTTCGAAATACTTGAGTCTATATTTACAACTGTAGGGGAGATTTTCAATAACACTGTTTCATTTTGGGGTTTCAATATAGTAAGCAACAGAAAATAAAATGTCAACTGTTACATTTTATTTTGGGACAAGCTAAGATGTCGTCACACCCTGATCTGTTTCATATGTCCTCGTTACTGTCTCCACCCCCTCCAGGTGTTGCTTGTTTTCCCCAGTGTATTTATCCCTGTGTTTCCTGTCTCTCTGTACCAGTGTATTTATCCCTGTGTTTCCTGTCTCTCTGTACCAGTTGTATTTATCCCTGTGTTTCCTGTCTCTCTGTACCAGTGTATTTATCCCTGTGTTTCCAGTCTCTCTGTACCTGTGTATTTATCCCTGTGTTTCCTGTCTCTCTGTACCAGTGTATTTATTCCTGTGTTTCCTGTCTCTCTGTACCTGTGTATTTATCCCTGTGTTTCCTGTCTCTGTGTGCCAGTGTATTTATCCCTGTGTTTCCTGTCTCTCTGTGACAGTTCGTCTTGTCTGTTTCCAAGTCAACCAGCGGTTTTCCCGTTCTCCTGCTTTTTGCATTCTCCTTTTTCTAGTCCTCCCGGTTTTGACCCTTGCCTGTTTCTGGACTTTGTACCCGCCTGCCTGACCATTCTGCCTGCCTTGACCACGAGCCTGTCTGCCTCTCTGTACCTCCTGGACTCTGATCTGGTTTTGACCTTTTTGCCTGTCCACGACCATTCTCTTGCCTACCCCTTTGGATTATTAAACATTGTAAGACTTCAACCATCTGCCTCCTGTGTCTGCATTTGGGTCTCGCCTTGTGCCTTGATAGATGTCATTGTGTTCTGAGTAGGAAACATAAGATAGATACTGGATATGGACAGGATGTAAGATGTGTTTTTAAAGGATTAGTCAAATCCAGAATAATAGTGAATTTTGAGTTCTTCTCGGCTGTAAAAGATCTCCCATTGTTGAGGAGAAGTGGGTTTATGAAGGAGCGGTTTGTTTTGTGAAAGAAAGGAAACTATTTTTTGTTGATGAAATTAGTTGAATGTATATATATATATATATATATATATATATATATGCTTTTTTATTTAATTTAACACATTTTTATTTAGGAATGACACATTTGTTGTTCAATTTCTGAAAAGGCACAGTGTGCCATTATTTGTGTTAATAATTAAGTATAAAATAAAGGTTTTATAAAAACTCAACTCTCTCTCTATACACTAGATGACCAAAAGTATGTGGTCACCTGCTTGTCGAACATCTCATTCCAAAATCATGGGCATTAATATGGAGTTGAAGTTGGTCCCCCATTTGCTGCTATAAAAGCCTCCACTCTTCTGGGAAGGCTTTCCACTAGATGTTGGAACATTGCTGCGAGGCCTTGCTTCCGTTCAGCCACAAGAGTATTAGTGAAGTCAATCACTGATGTTGGGCAATGAGGCCTGGCTCACAGTCGTTGTTCCAACTCATCCCAAAGGTGTTCGATGGGGTTGTGTAGGCCAATCAAGTTCTTCTACGGCAATCTCAACAAACCATTTCTGTATGGATCTCATTTTGTGCACAGGGGCATTGTCATGCTGAAACAGGAAAGGGCCTTTCCCAAACTGTTGCAACAAAGTTGGAAGCACAGAATTGTCTAGAATGTAATTGTATGCTKTAGCGTTAAGATTTCCCTTCACTGGAACTAAGGGACATAGCCCGAAACATATAAAAAAAGTCCCAGACCATTATTCCTCCTCCACTAAACATTACAGTCGGCACTATGCATTGGGGCAGGTGGCATGGCGTCTGCCAAACCCAGATTTGTCCATCGGGCTGCCAGATAGTGAAGCGTGATTCATCACTCCACTGCTCCAGAGTCCAATGACGGTGAGCTTTACACCACTCCAGCCGACGCTTGGCATTCCGCGTGTTGATCTTACGCGCTTGAGCACTTAGCGGTCCTGTTCTGTGAGCTTCTGTGGCGGTTGAGCCGCTGTTGCTCCTAGACGTTTCCACTTCGGTCCTGTTCTGTGAGCTTCTGTGGCGGTTGAGCCGCTGTTGCTCCTAGACGTTTCCACTTCACAATAACAGCACTAGCAGGACAGAAATTTGATGCACTGACTCATTGGAAAGGTGACATCCTATGACAGTGCCACGTTGAAAGTCACTGAGCTCTTCAGTAAAGCCATTCTATTGCCAATGTTTGTCTATGGAGATTGCATGGCTGTGTGCTTGAAATAGGCGAATAAACTAATTTGAAGGGGTGTCAATATACTTTTGTATATCTCATTCTCTCTCGCTCCTCTCCTCCTCCCATCCTCTGACTCTCCCTAACCCCAATCTCTCCCTCTCTCTCTCAGAACTGGGTCATGCTGTGGTCCCACTATACCTGGGGAGAGTTGCATTTTGGGTAGAGGGGGAGGGGGAAGCAGACTGACGAGCCGTTTCTGAATAAACCGATCATCTGACTGTACCCAGGGGAGGCAAACACACACTGAGAATATATGTTTGCATAATCCCTCTCTCTCTTTCTCTCTCTCTCTCTCTCTCTCTCCCTTTCTTTCTTTCTCTCTCTCTTCTTTCCCTCTTTCTTTTGTCTCCCTCTCTCTCTCAACATATATTATCCGTCTTACCTGCACATTATCTCGTGAGTCAGTAGAACCCGACACATCTCAGGGTTCTTATCCTGTCCCTCATAGATGATCGCCTGGAGAGAGAGAGGGAGGGGAGAGGGAGAGGGAGGGAGGGAGAGGGAGAGGAGAGGAGAGGAGAGGGAGAGGGAGAGGAGAGGGAGAGGAGAGGGAGAGGAGAAGGAGAAGGAGAGAGAGAGAGGAGAGGGAGAGGGAGAGGGGAGAGGAGAGAGGGAGAGGAGGGAGAGGTAGAGGGAGAAGGAGAAGGAGAGAGAGGGAGAGGGAGAGGGAGAGGGAGAGGGAGGGAGGGAGACGGAAGGGAGAGAGAGATAGAGAGATAGAGACGGAGAGTGAGATAGAGAGGAGGGGGGGGGCAGAGATGTTTGTTAGTAAAACAGTTTGCCTCGTGGTGATTCTTCTTTACAACCTCACACAAAATGGTTTTCATCTGGTAGCATGAGATATATAACGTGTGTGAGCAGTTGGTCTGCCAGACTGTGAGTATAGTGCACCTTCTGGCCCTTTCAGCACCTCTTCCAACATCCACAGTCCAGTTTCACCTCTCGCCAACCACACCTGTGAGTCACTTACAAACAACACACACACCACACACCACACCACACACACACACACACACCACACACACACCACACACACACACACACACACACACACACACACACACACACACACACACACACACACACACACACACACACACACACACACACACACTATCACATTTCATGAAAGAGATGGTACCTGTTTGGTCATGGAATCGATGAGGCGCACGTAAAAGTCCTTTCTGTCCTGATACCTATAGACAGAGAGAGAGAGAGAGATACCGTAAAGAGAGAAATATACAGTAAAGAGAGAGATATACCGTAAAGAGAGAGATATACCGTAAAGAGAGAGATATACAGTAAAGAGAGAGATATACAGTAAAGAGAGAGATATACCGTAAAGAGAGAGATATACAGTAAAGAGAGATGTTGGAGAGACAAAGATAGTTAGCCTATACACTGAGTATACCAAACATTAGGAAAATCCTTCTTTAACCTGTCTCCTCCCGTTCATCTACACTGATTGAAGTGGATTTAACRATTGACATCAATAAGGGATCATAGCTTTCCTCTGGATTGACCTGGTCAGTCTGTCATGGAAAAATCAGGTGTTCTGAATATTTTGTACTCACTCTATGTACTGTATGCTGTTAGTGTTTGCGATGTGCTCAGAAACATAGACCTAGTTTCAGTTTCAATTCAAATACAATATTCTGGATTGGTTCATGTTAAAACAGATAGAAGGCCATTGTTCGTAGAGCCACATACGTAAGGTCCAACTATACATGACATAGGCTGTTGAATAAACTATTTGTAAATTCAAAAATTATAGCATTACTAGGCTAATACTATTACTTACATTAAATTAATGATTTGAATAATAATAACAATCTGTGTTATTTTCATATATCAATAAAACATTTACTGTCATTTTTTAAATCCCATATATTTTATTCAAATTAATTGTGTGTGTGTGTGTGTGTGTGTGTGTATGCTGACCGTACCATTGCTGTATAGGAGCTGTAACCTGTACTGTATCCCATTGTTGGTCTTTTCCCCTGGCGTTTCCTGCCAACACACACACACACACTCAGTCAAGTCACGAAGAGCAAAACCCACAACACACACAGATTTACAAAAGGCCAAAACATTATCTTTAAATGTAACAAATATAAATTTCAATATCAATATCAGAAACGATATAATAACTTTAAAAAACGATATGTCAATAATTTTCAAAAAACGTCCCATGATAAACAGAACTGATGGGAATGACTTCAGTGCCTTAGTGCCATATAAAGTGAAATTACTATTGGTAGGCTAGAGAACTGCCTTATAATACTATACTAATACATTATATTTGTTTTTAACCAAATACATTATATTTTAATACTGCAACAATAGCCTACTAGAAGAAAAGTGCATGTCTAAAGAGTTGACTGGTGACACTTGCAAACTTGCATAAATAATTCAAAACAGTTAGTGCTGTAATATTGTCAATAGCTATAAATTATGCTACAATTTCGCTTTAAAACGATGGAATATGAGCACATGATCGACGCGCCCAGGGATTTGAATAATAAATACAACATAAAGTATCGAATATAACAGCTTGGACAGCGGATTCCTTCCATGTGGTCCAAACTAATATAAGAAAACCTCTAATCCATATCTATATAAATTATTGTAAGACAACATTTGTATTGTTAATGTAGTAGTAAATTAAGCAATATATTAATAAGGCTCATGTATGTAAATAAACTGCTGCAGATTTCTAAGCAATGTATAATGTTTTGGGAAATCTCACTTTTTCCTTCTCAACAAATCCAACGAAGCTGGTTCTCTCTATCTCCACCGGCTGCCCTTGTCTGTCGTACAGAGCCAKCACGAAGTGGAAGAAGTTGGATTTGCGGAGGTTGGAGGGCGGTTGCTTCTCGAAATGTGCCCGGGCCAGAGCCATGCCGCTGCGGATACAAGTAGCACCAAGCCCCGTTAGCACAACTTTCACATGGATGCCACTGAATTCGTTCACAAATTACAAATTATTTTWAAAAAATTAAGTAAAAGAGTAAAACACTAATGTTCTGGTCACCGAAATCGTCAATATATCTTRATTTTTATTTTACATTTTAACCAATTTTTTTAATAAATTCAGACTGAAATGTCATATTTGAAGTCATTTGCAAATTTCTGAAAACAGTTATGGGTCAAAACATATATTTACATATTGTCAAAGTATAACGTTAGCCTATATGAATAGTTTGGATTTGGTCGCTAACGTTACATACGCTAACGTTTTGTCGACTGTAATAATCAACCTGTCTCAATAATAGTGGTTGTAATATTGTTTTACTGCGTTATAATTATTGACGTTTCATTATAAATAACTCAGTGCTAATAACTATGCTGTACAACTAGGCCTGTGTCTGACATGTTTAAATCCTTTGGATATAGTGTTTATTTTGATTGATTTAATGAATAGGCTAATAGCCTACAGAAAACAGAAATAAAAACATTATGTAGGCTATGCTATAGCYTAGCTTCAATCACAGACATAAAGCCTGCATGCAAAAGCTATAATAAAATATCCCAAGTCAACATTAGGCTATATGCCTAGAAAAGAAAACCAGCAGTCCATTGAGAGCGCAATCCTGTCCCTAAACACATGTGGTCCGTCTCAGATAACAGGGCTGGGGTAGAGATCCATCTCCTCTCCATTCCCCGGGGCCAGTTCTGACCGGCTAGCCACGTCGGGCTTACCTCTGGGCGGCTGTGTTGACGTCCAGCAGCCCGGCGCCCTGCATCCAGCTCCGCACCGCGTTCATCCCCGCCACCATGGGCTCTTCCTTCATAATACTTCCGCTCCTCTGGATGTTCTCCTGGATCCCAAACATCAAAACTCACGGTTCCTCCTCCCGTCACTCACTATTTCCCTCTCGCTCCCTCTCTCTATCGTTTCCTTTTCCTTCCTTCCCCGTGGCTTTTGATCACACCGACGGCGATAGAGATGGTTAGGCGTAATGTTTATCACTTATTTTTTACTTTTCTCTCAGTAACGAGAGAAAGAGAGAAATATGAAGGATATGAGGGTCTGCTCGTGGACGGGAAAGGAGCTGTCAACATCCAGAGRTTAGTGACCTGTGCGTCAACAACTCTTGTGATGAAGATAAGTGCTCCTGGACCATCAGGTGAAAGTGACGAGGGGGCGCCAAGAGGATGAGTGACGCTGGCTGTCTTCTGGTTCAAGGAGCGCTGCCAGAAATCATTAAACGTCACTTCAAGAAAGAGACAATATTTTAGAGAAGACAAACAGGCATCAACCAATCAAACAAGTGTTCTTTCTTCCTCTAGCCTACTGTTGTTTATTTTTTTCAGAAATCTCTCTAGTTCTCAGATAAAAGGAGCGCGCGAGGAGACGGAAGCAAGGAAGTCCCACCGAAGAGGCAAAACCTCCACCAGGCGATTGATCCGTTCGTTGCTCCTGTCCTTTCGGGAGTGATTTGCGGTATATCGGTATTTTCTTGTCAACGGAATCACTTCTGAAGGTCTCCGGCAAAACGAATACCAGTGAACTCAGCTCAAAGGGAAGCGGGCGTGTCCGGTGAAGTGGAGGGTAACGCCCCCAAACACAGTGCGTGCAGGGTCGTTGATCATCATCTATCGATGGTCCTCAACTCAGCCATGTTGCATCCCCAGCCTAATACGCACACACAGTCCCGCCCCAACCACTTAACCAGAGTGTGTGTGTGTGGGTGCGTGATCAATGGGCATGCCTTGTGATTTGACGTCTCTCTCTCGCTCTCTCTCAGACACACACACACGCACACTTTTTTAATGCAATACTGCCATCTAATGTCTCATTCCCAACCAGAGAAAATCACTACCTCTACTTTGTCTATAGACAGATACTCTACTCCTCTCACCATAGCCGGGGAAGCACCCACTGATACATGGAAATACTTTGGCCAAAATTAGGCAAAAAACCCCCAACTTATTCCCTTAAACGTTTTACTTCTGTATAAACATGTAGCTCCCGAGTGGCGCAGCAGTTTAAGGAACTGCATCTCAGTGCAAGAGGTGTCACYACAGTCCCTGGTTCGAATCCTGGCTGTATCACATCTGGCCGTGCTTGGGAGTCCCATAGGGCGGTGCACAATAGGCCCAGCGTCGTTTGGGTTTGGCTGGGGTAGGCAGTCATTGTAAGTAAGAAATTGTTCTTAACTGGCTTGCCTAGTTAAAATACAGAAGATCAGTAGCTTCTAGATTAAGTTTTATCACAAGCACTTACAGTTGGGAAGACCAACATTTGGGCATCACGCACGCCAAAAATAGCTTGTTGTGTTGTGGACATATATACAATCCAACCTCTAACCCCAGCTCTTTTACTGTTAAAATGGGTACCGCAGCAATGTCTGCCAGTCCTGACTTGAATGCCATCTATGGATTATATTTCTATGGTTGGTTGTGGCAGTCAGTTTGCCTTCCACAAATTGCTGCATTTTCATCATTGGGTTAGTCAGTGTCACTGGAAAGTTTATTGTGTAGCCTACTATAGCCTACACTATATGTACAGTGCATTCGGGAAAGTATTTAGACCCCTTTAATTTTTCAACATTTTGTTACGTTACAGCCTTATTCTAAAATGTATTAAATGTTTTTTTTCCCGCCTCATCAATCAACACTCAATACCCCATAATGACAAAGCAAAAACAGATTWTTTTTTTTTGCAAATATATTCAAAAGAAAAAAAGGAAATATCACATTTACATAATTATTCAGACGCTTTACTCAGTACTTTGATGAAGCACCTTTGGCATCGATTACAGCCTCTTCGTGGGTATGACACTAAAAGCTTGGCACACATGTACTTGGGGATTTTCTCCCATTCTTCTCTGCAGATCCTCTCAAGCTCTGTCAGGTTGGATGGGGAGCATTGCTGCACAGATATTTTCAGGTCTCTCCAGAGATGTTCGATCGGGTTCAAGTCCGGGCTCTGGCTGGGCCACTCAAGGACATGCAGAGACTGGTCCCGAAGCCACTTCTGCGTTGTCTTGGCTGTGTGCTTAGCGTCGTTGTCCTGCTGAAAGGTAAAACCTTCGCCCCAGTCTGAGGTCCTGAGCGCTCTGGAGCAAGTTTTCATCAAAGATCTCTACATACTTTGCTCTGTTCATCTTTCCCTCGATCCTGATTAGTCTACCAGTCCCTGCCGCTGCAAAGTATACCCACAGCTTGATGCTGCCACCACCATGCTTCACCGTAGGGATGGTGCCAGCTTTTCTCCAGAGGTGACGCTTGATATTCAGGCCAAAAAGTTTAATCTTGGTTTCATCAGACCAGAGAATATTGTTTCTCATGGTGTGAGAGTCCTTTAGGTGCCTTTTGGCAAACTCCAAGCGGGCTGTCATGTGTCTTTTAGGAGTGGCTTACGTCTGGCCACTCTACCATAAAKGCCTGATTGGTGGAGTGCTGCATAGATGGTTGTCCTTCTGGAAGCTTCTCCMATCTCCACAGAGAAACTCTGGAGCTCTGTCAGAGTGACCATCGGGTTCTTGGTCAGCTCCCTGACAAATTATCTTCTTCCCCGATTGCTCAGTTTGGCCGGGCGGCTAGCTCTAGAAAGAGTCTTGGTGGTTCCAAACTTCTTCCATTTAAGAATGATGGAGGCTGCAGGCATTTTTTGGAACCCTTCCYCAATCCCGTGTCTCAACACAATCCTGTCTCAGAGCTCTACAGACAATTCCTTCAACCTCATGGCTTGGTTTTTTCTATGACATGCACTGTCAACTGTGGGACCTTACATAGGTAGGTGTGTGCTTTTCCAAATTATATATATATATTTTTAACCTTTATTTAACTAGGCAAGTCAGTTAAGAACAAATTCTTATTTATAATGACAGCCTATCCTGGACAGACACGGACGATGCTGGGCCAATTGTGCGCCGCCCTATGGGACTCCCAATCATGTGATACAGCCTGGATTTGAGATGCAGTGCCTTAGAACGCTGCACCACTCGGGAGCTTCAAATAATGTCCAATCAATTGCATTCATCACAGGTTGAATCCAATCAAGTTGTAGAAACATCTCAAGGATGATCAATGGAAACAGGATGCACCTGAGCTCAATTTAGAGTCTCATAGCAAAGGGTCTGAATACTTATGTAAATAAGGTATTTCTGTGTTTTATTTTTAATGCATTTGCAAACATTGCTAAAAACCTGTTTTTCGCTTTGTCATTATGGGATATTGTGTGTAGATTGATGAGGAGGAACATGTATTTAATACATCTTAGAACAAGGTTGTAACGTATCAAAATGTGGAAAAGTAAAGGGGTCTGAATACTTTCCAAATGCACACCAAACACACATATATATATATATATACACTATTGGCAAGAGTTTTCGTTTGGAAAACATATACCAAATATCAGGGTTTCCGTTCTGAAAATTTGGACTGGACAAGGGACTGGGAGAAAATGTTAATATCATCAGGCATTTGAGAAATGTACCTGTCATCCATTTTCATTTGGTGCGAAACCCATTAGGGCGTCCAACCACGCGGCCAGAGCGTCAATAAATTAGGGATATTGGCGAAATGAGACACATTTATTCATTGTGTTTCGATGTGTAGGATATGCAAAACTGTATAGCCTATTGTTCTATTGGTTTTTACTTTACTTAAACAACACATGTCCACCTCACGGCCCAGCTGTCAGAGATTTAAGCACTAAATGCAACAGGGCATTTAGGCGTCCACTGTATGATATAAATATTAAACAAATAAATATAAACGAAGAGAAGATTAGCTTAAGCCGAGGCCCAGAGTGAGCGCGAGATAGAGACCAACATGCATTTCTTCATGTCAGATGGCTACTGCGTCTGCTATACAAATATAGGGGACAGAAGGAGGCTAATTCGTTATTTTTTCGATCAGAATATTTTTAATAAAGATAAGCATTATATTGTTAGATTATAGGAGTAACTATGGTAGGCCTAAAACATTCTTCCTCACCTCAAATTCAACTGTAAGAGTCAGTGGGAGCACYGGTGGGCCCTGCCTTCATATCACAGGCCAGCGGTATAATAGGGTACTAGCCACACCTCACCTTCACAACATGTTCTATCAAAGTAAGTCAATCCATTGTCAATATGGAAAATACAAGCATTTTATTATATCGTGGCAAACACAACAATACAGTTGTATGAAACAATGAAAATTAAACAAAACACTTGCGAACTGGTTTAAACCTTCACAGAAGTTTGAACAGGCTGTATTGCAGCAATTACCAAGAAAAACGAGTGCCTACCATACCAAACAAATGACAGCAATAGACTCATTACATTTATTTGACAAAAGGCCTACTTATAACCTATCTTAAACTAAATATGGAGCACACAATTAAAGGCCGATCAAACTTAATTTAGCCAACAAAAATGTCTCAACAGAATTAAATGAAACACATTTAGCAGATTTAAAGAATTGGTTTAGATCAATAAATAGGCCTACAATACTAACAATGATAAACAATAATTGTAGAACAGATAATTATAAATACGAAAAAACAAACATTTTTTTGAATAAAATGCATCCTATCTGAATAGTAAGTTGCCCAGAAGCATTTTGCCATTTTTTGCTATTAAAAAATATTCTGCTAATGTCTTCTATCGTATAAATGACGGAGAATTGCATGAAATGCATTTATAAAAGGCACATTTTCTTACCCAGACCCTGCTAAACGTGTCTGCTCAACTGTATGCCACTGCGCAAAAGCGAATATAGATACATGCAATGCTTTATTATATATATATATWTTTTTACCAAAGTGAATGTTGAGCAACAAATTCTCTTTTAGCCCAATCCCATTTAGCCCAATGTTCCAAACCCAAAGGAGGGAGCCACATGAGCCTGTCAGAAGACTACATTACCCAAAAGTATTTCCTGGCAGTTGCTGAAGATCGTGTTTGAGTGTGACGTTGGTTATGTCGGTCATGCGATGACTATCACTTGTCTCGGTGACACGTGGAGCAATGTGSAATACACCTGCCAGAGTATGTCATTTACATGACTATCCATTCCATGTGTCACTAAGACTGTGTTTACTCAAGCAGCCCACATTTGATCTTACGCCCAATTATTGGCAAAAGAGCTGATCTGCATTAGGCTGCCTGTGTAAATGCAGCCATATTATGAAAATGACTCCATGTGACAATTGAGGTTTTACACAATGTCCAGGGATATCCTGTGGCTCCCCTGGAGAAGTGATGAATGGCAGGTATGACCTCACAGTGGGGGTGGAGTTTGGAGCCAGAGTAACAGCCCAGTGTGACAAAGGGTCAGTAGTACACACTCACAGGACAGGACCTTCTCTCCAGTAGATTTACTAATAGAGTTGTCCTACCACTCACAGGACAGACCTTCTCTCCAGTAGATTTACTAATAGAGTTGTCCTACATCACAGGACAGGACCTTCTCTCCAGTAGATTTACTAATAGATTGTCCTACACTCACAGGACAGGACCTTCTCTCCAGTAGATTTGTTGCATCATTTTATAGCACAGCTAAAAGGTCTTATATAGAACCCCAATGAACCTTTATTGTAAAAAAAAGACTTGCTTCTTAAATGGCACCGCTAAATGTTCTATATAGAACTCGTAATTTAAATTTTTTCAAAAAAGAGGGGGGCAATAAATTAAGTGATAGAACCTGTTTTGGTTATTTAGGACCTTTTTTCTGTTTTCTTTCATCTATTTGAGTTTAATATTCTGTCCTTGTTTTCAGACATTACATTRTCAATTCCAAAGTACGGAATTGCATGGCATCAGGGTGGTCTGCCAGACTCGCTATCTGTGAAGGTCAGTGACTGATGTGAAAGGGCACATGCGCACACGCACACACATTCAGGGCTGTCCTTCAGCACACTTGTTTGATGTTTGATTTTTGCCCAGCTCTGCCTGGCTCTTCAAGCCGCCAATGCAAGCATGCGGACTGGGTGAAGCACACTGTAGGTGAAGCCCCTTGGGCTGCTGTATTTATGTCCTCCAGCAGCTACACGATCTCCAAGCATCCAGAAATAGAGATGTCTATGAACAGTTGGAGGATTGATGATCCAACTTGTTTTATATTGTGGATTTAACTCTAAATACCTTTATGATTTAGACCCATGACACTAAGATCACGTCACCTTACTTAACACGTCATTTGACATCCAGACGGGGGGGKTTCCACCATGTGTGTGTCTGTGTCTGTTTGTGTGTGTGAGAAAGAGACCGTCTCCCTATTATCTGTCTACACCAAACATATTGGATCCTTATTTTAATGACTTTGTATTTAATCACCCTGTTTTAATTAATCGTTATCTGAATGGTTGTAACAWCAGTCATTTGTTCAACGGACAGATGTTCTATCAATCAGCAGGTCGTGTTGACGATAATATCTGGGTAATTTAATAGTCTGCAACCTGTGTAGCAATATGTTCACCAAGTAAATTAGAACATTACTAGCTAACAGAAGGCTATATGCTTCCATCCACGGATGTCCTAGCCTACTTTATTGTCTTCAAAATGTTGTGAAAATGGCCCATTTGTTGGGCTCCTGCAGAGTAAAATATACATTTTACATCAAGACATGTGGTCAGAGTATAAGGGATCGGAGAAGTTCATGACGGTGCAAATCTCTAGTCTCTCTGTTTCTAATGCAACGCTGTCATCTACTGTCTCATTCGCAGCCATAGAGGATCTCTACCTCTACTTTATCTCTGGACAGACGCTCTTCTCCCCCTCACCCACTGAGGTCAGCAGACTATTCACTTGATCTTTACTGGCACAGAGTGGGAGTTAGCTCTCAACAAATAATGTGTGTGTGTGTGTGTGTGTGTGTGTGTGTGTGTGTGTGTGTGATTGTGTTGTGCCCGCAGGATGGTTGTTGTGTGTGGTGTGTGTGGTGTGTGGTTGTGCGTGTGCGTGTGCGTGTGCGTGTGCGTGTGCGTATGTATGTGGGTTTGTTTTGTTGTTCTCAGTGTGTTTGTCATATTGAGTCATGGCCAGTGAGTGAGGACAAAACAACTATATATATACAGTGCTTCAGTATCTCACTGTTTCAGGTTGGTTTCACTCAGGAGAAGAGGTATAACCACACATATATAGGAAAATAAGGTATTTCCACACATATATAGGAAAATAAGGTATTTCCACACATATATAGGAAAATAAGGTATTTCCACACATATATAGGAAAAAAAGGTATTACCGGTATGCAGATCTGCAGGGATGCATGTTTATTTACAATATGGCTCGTTTACCTTACGTTTGAGGTTGAAACTACTCAAGGTAAAGTCACTATTCCATATTTTGCCAGTCATGTTCTTACTGTGAAATGGAATGTTTATGTTTCTTTGACAAAAAGGTCGTAATTTTCAAAACATACAAATATTGACCAACAAATTCTCTTGTCCCATTCAGCGCAATGTTCCAAACCCAAAGGAGGGAGCCACATGAGCCTGTCAGGAGACTACATTACCCAAGAGACTTTCCCGGCGGGGTCGAAAGTCGTTTTCAAGTGTGACGTTGGTTATGTCGGATTTGCGATGACCATCACCTGTCTCGGTGAAACCTGGAAAAATGTGACATCTACCTGCCGGAGTATGTCATTTACATAACTATTCATTTCATGTGACACGAAGGCTGCGTTTACACAGGCAGCCTAAAATACCTGACCTGATTTGTCAAAATACCAATAATAGTAAACAAGTATCTGCATTAGGCTGCCTGTGTAAACAGAGTCGTAAAATGTACATGACTGGATGTGACTATTGTCACTTTACACATTGTCTATTTGAATCTCCTAATGTACTTTATATTTAACACACTGTCTATGAGAATCTCCTAATGTACATTAAATTTAACACATTGTCTATGACAGTGGTCACCAACCGTTCGATCGCGATCAACTGGTTAATCTCCAAGGCATTCCCAGTCGATCACCAAACATTTCTGTAAAAACCCAACGAATAAGCCTTGTGTTCCTATTTTTTGTCGGTAGCTGCACTTGATTCAGCAGCCTTAGCGCCAGGAAGGCAAAGTGTTTCCATTTAAACAATGTCATGTGTCTGAAGTTGATATCCACCTACCTGGCAGACCCAGCTARCCAATCAAGTGCACCTATAGGCCAACCGCTGGCCAATCAGATAGCTCAGATCACCTTGTCTGCACTGTTTCTTCGAGCCAGACTGTCAAAATAAGCACTAAACGCACAGCAAAGTTGATACTGTGAGATTTAAAAACCTTTAAACCATTACAACAAGAGAGACTGTCACGGCTRTTGAAGGATGAGGACCAAGGTGCAGCGTGGTGAGCGTACATTTTACATTATTTAAGAATGACGCCGACAAAAAACAATAAACCATACAAAAACAAACCGTAAAGCTCAAGGCTATAGTGCCAACAAACAAAGACAACTTCCCACAAAGAACGGTGGGGAAAAAAGCTACCTAAGTACGGTTCCCAATCAGAGACAACGATAGACAGCTGTCCCTGATAGAGAACCATACCCGGCCAAAACATAGAAATAGAAAATCATAGAAACACAAAACATAGAATGCCCACCCCAACTCACGCCCTGACCAAACCAAAAT
>NC_036848.1:2151256-2159712 GCF_002910315.2 Salvelinus sp. IW2-2015
AGAAGAAATAAAAAGGATCTCTAAGGTCGGCGTGACAGTACCCCCCCCCCCAAAGGTGCGGACTCCAGCCGCAAAACCTGAACCTTATAGGGAGGGTATGGGTGGGCATCTATCCGCGGCGGCGGCTCAGGTGCGGGACGCAGACCCCGCTCCACCACTGGCTCACCCCACTTTGGTGGCACCTCTGGTGCGGGACCCTCGCTGCGGGCCCCGGACGGGCACCCTCGTTGTCGGGCCCCGGACTGGGCACCCTCGGCCCCGCCCCCCTCCTGCGGGCCACGGACTGGGCACCCTCGCTGCGGGCCCGGAGCGGAGGCCGTCGCTGCGGGCCCCGGACCGGAGGCCGGTCGCTGGAGGCTCCGGGCCGGAGGCCGTCTCTGGAGGCTCCGGCTGGGCGCCAGCACAGGACTCACCAGGCTGGGGAGACAAACAGAGAACCTGGCTCTGGGAGCAGGCACAGGACTCACCAGGCTAGGGAGACATACAGGAGCCTCTTCCTTGGCCGAGGCACCGGATACACTGGGCCATGGAGGCGCACTGGCGGTCTCGAGGCGCAGAGCTGGCACCACCCGTTCTGGCTGGATGCCCACTTCCACCCGGCAAATGCGGGATGCTGGCACCGAGCACACCGGCCTGTGAATGCTCGGCCGAGACACAGTGCGCATCACCCCATAGCACGGGGCCTGACCAGGCACATGCTCGCCACGGTAAGCACGGGGAGTTGGCTCAGGTCTCCAACCTGACTCTGCCAAACTCCCTGTGTGCCCCCCAATTTTTGGGGGGGCTTGCCTCTCGGGACTTCCTTGCCAGGCCGTGTCCCTCACTAACGTTGCCGCTCGCGCCTTGAGCTTGCCTCCAGTTCGTTCGTGGACGGCGATATCCCCAGCCTGCCCCCAGGGTCCCTTTACCATCCAGGATCTCCTCCCATGTCAGGGGAGTCCTCTTTAACCACCACTGCTTCGGCTTTGGTGGTTGGGACAGTTCTGGTCACAGGCTATTGGGAAGGATGAGGACCAAGGTGCAGCGTTTGATGAGCGTACATTTTACTCCTTATTTAAGAATGACGCCAGACAAAACCAACAAAACATAACAAAACAAACCGTGAAGCTCAAGGGCTATAGGTGGCTACAAACAAGAACGGTGGGGAAAAAAAAGCTACCTAAGTATGGTTCCAATCAGAGACAACGATAGACAGCTGGCCTGATTGAGAACCATTACCCGCGCCAAAAATAGAGAATAGAAAATCATAGAAACACAAAACATAAATGCCCACCCCAACTCACGCCCTGACCAAATCAAAAAGAGACATAAAAAATAACCTCTAAGGTCAGGCGTGACGAAGACTCAATGATACAGCAAAGAGCTGGCTGTTCTTATGAGTAAAGTTCCATGTATTCACATGTTATCCAGCACTGTCAAAACTCTTTAAATAGCATTGCAGCCTGCAATAATGATAAGGCTTGCGTTGTCATATTGCGGCTTGTGTCCTTTTTAATAGTCGAGGACTATTTCTCTTTCTCTGGTCATAGAAGTAACATGAATTGGTGAATCTCTCTCTTCAATGAATGATAAGCTTGCGTTGTCATTATTAGCGGCTTGTGTCTTTTTTAATATCGAGGACTATTTCTCTTTCTCTGGTCATAGAAGTAACATGAATTGGTGAATGAGGCAGTAATAATGCAGTGAAACTTGAGTTTCACCATCAGCTGGAAGACTGTGTCCCTTTTTCTCAGCGGAGTTCGGGAGAGCGAAGGGGCGGTGAGTCGGGTGAGAGGCAGGCTCGTCGCTGCTACCTCCCTTCACTTAGACTGACCATCAGATACAGGCCATCAGTCCAGTAAAACATATATAAATAAATATATGCAGTACCAGTCAAAAGTTTGGACACATCTACTCATTCAAGGGTTTTTCGTTATTTTCACTATTTTCTACATGGTAGAATAATAGTGAAGACATCACAACTATGAAATAAGACATATGGAATCATGTAGTAACCAAAAACGTGTTAATAAACAAATCAAAATATATTTTATATTTGAGATTCTTTAAAGTAGCCACCATTGCCTYGATGACAGCTTTGCACACTCTTGGCCTTCTCTCAACCAGCTTCATGAGGAATKCTTTTCCAACAGTCTTGAAGGAATTCCCACATATGCTGAACACTTGTTGGCTGTTTTTCCTCCACTCTGCGGTCAAACTTGTCCCAAACCATATCAATTGGGTTGAGGTCGGGTGATTGTGCAGGGCAGGTCATCTGATGCAGCACTCCATCCCTCTCCTTCTTGGTCAATATGCAGTGATAATGTATTGGGCCAATCGCCTACTGCACAAACCTTATTGATAAATAACTATTTTTAAATATGCTTAAATATTTTTAAATATGCTTATGTTTTTAAGTCATGTTAAAAACAAATCGAGCTGTAGATTGCATTTTGACTGAGAAAAGGTTGTTGACCACTTAATTTAATGTACTTTAATTAATTAACACTTGACTATGAGAAATATTTAATTTACATTAAATTAAACACATAGTCTATGAGAATATCTTAATGTACTTTATAATTAACTACATTGACTATGAGCATATCTTAATTTACTTACATTCACACATAGTCTATGAGAATATCTTAATGTACTTTTATAATTAAAACATTGACTATGCATATCTTATTTTACTTTACATTAACACATAGTCTATGAGAATATCTTAATGTCTTTATAATTAAACACATTGACTATGAGAATATCTTATATATTATTTTAATTAACACATAGTCTATGAGAATATCTTAATGTTTTTATAATTAAACATTGACAATGAGATATCTTAATGTACTTTATAATTAACACAGTCTATGAGAAATCTTAATGTACTTTATAATTAACACATTGACTATGAGAATTTTTAAATAACTTCTTGAGAATACAGGGGGTGCTATTTTACCATTAGCATAATTTGCTCTACAGATTAAACTGCTCTTATTCAATTATTGCTCTACTATATGCATATAAATAATACCATTGGAAAGAAAACATTCTCTAGTTTCTAAAACCGTTTCATTTTGTCTCTGAGTGATACAGAAGTCATTTGACAGCATTTCATGACAGAAGAAAAAAGCAAGATGTGTATGCCAGCTTCAACGCTCTGCCTATTATGGTCGTGCCCTATGACCCGAAACACCTCATTGGCTTCCTCTGGGTGTCAAGAGACGTCAGAGGAAAAATCTTGTTTATCTGGGACTGACGTGAAATGAGAGCTAAATTCTTTGGGTGGACCGACAACTTCGGTTCTCTAAATCGTGCGACTTGTAGCTGCGATTGTCTTCTGTTGTGCGGCCATTATGGATGAAAACTATCTCCGTCTCGAAGTTTGTTTGATACATGTGACCAGATCATCGTAATGTATGTTTTTTCAATATAGTTTAATCAGATTATTTGAATTTTTTCGGGAGTTTTGGGTGTTCCGTTGTCTGATTTTATTTACGTTTGAGAGATCCGTGCACTCGACCAGTACCTGTGCTAAATGAGGTGGAAAGGAACAATTCTGACGGAACCAACGACTCATCTTGACAAGGACACTTTGATCAACTTCTGATGAAAGATCAGCAATAGTAAGACCAATTTACGATGTTATTTATTCTGTTGTGCATGTGAACTGGCGTGGGCCCAGCCGAATCTGCCTGGTATAGCTATGCTAATTTAGCGCTACATTTGTTTTTCGTTATAAAACATTTAATAAATCTGAATATTGTTTGGATTACCGATGTTGGGCTTTCAATATCTGTAGCTGTGTATTTTTCTGAAATGTTTTAAGATGAGTAATAGGTATATGCAGTTGGTCTCTGTAATTGTTCTGGCTGGGTCGGCACTATTTCAGATTGCAGCTGCAATGTAGAACTGTGATTTATACCTGAAAAATGCAAATTTTTTCAAAAAAAAATATGCTATACCATAAATTGTTATCAGACTGTCATTTTATGAAGTTGTTTCTTGGTTAGTGGTATATATTTTTTTTTAGTCGAATTAGTGATAGCTACTGACGCAGGAAAAACTGTTGGGAGTAAAAAAATGGTGTCCTTTGCTACGTGGTTAGTATAGATTTACATATTGTGTCTTCCTGTAAAACATTTTAAATCTGAAATGGTGGCTTTATTCACAAGATCTGTATCTTTCATCTGGTGTCTTGGACTTGTGATTTAATGATATTAGATGCTACAATTTACTTGTGAGCTATGCTAGCTATGCTACTCAGGGGGGGGGGGAGTGGGGTGCTCCGGTCAGGGTTGGTGACTCGTGAAAGGTTTTAATGTACTTTACATTACATAACTTCCGTTGAGCTGAGTTATGTATTGTTATCATTTATAATTTATCATCTAAACTTATGATTCTGTTATGTGTTATCATGTCTGTCCAGGGATATCCTGTGCTCCCTGGAGAAGTGATGAATGGCAGGTATGACCTCACAGAGGGGTGGAGTTTGAGCCAGAGTAACAGCCCAGTGTGACAAAGGTCAGTAGTACCACTCACAGGACAAGACCTTCTCTCAGTAGATTTACTAATAGAGTTGTCCTACATTCACAGACAGGACCTTCTCTCTACTAGATTTGTTGCATCATTATAGCACAGTTTAAATAAAGGTTAATAAAAATAAATATAATATATATTATAGCACAGCTAAAGGTCTTATATAGAACCCCAGTGAACTTTATTGTAAAAAAAAGGCTTGCTTCTTAATGGCACCGCTAAATGTTCTTATAGAACTCGTAATTTACATTTTTGTTCAATAATAGGCGGAAGGAAGTGGTTAGCTACTGTATAACCTGTTTTTCTGTTTTCTATTTGAGTTGATATTCTGTCCTTGTTTTCAGACATTACTTGTGGGTTCCAAAGTACGGAATTGCATGGTAGCAGGCTGTCTGGCAGAGTCCCTATCTGTGAAGGTCAGACACACACATGCGCACACGCACACACCGCACAACACACACACAACACCCCACACACCACACCACACAACCACACACACACACACACACACACACACACCACACACACCACACACACACACACACACACACACACCACACACACACACACAAATCCAATAACTGATTGATAAAAATGAATGTGAACACACATTATTTATTCATTCATGTATTTTTGATGTTGCAGTGGTGAAGTGTGGAGCGCTCCTGCTGTTGCCAATGGATAATCTGTTGCACGCGCTGAAGAGTCGTATGCCTACGGAGAGGTGGTGGAGTTCAGTGTGACAGGCAACTGACTCTGGATGGACCCAGGTCTTACACTGCTCTGAAAAGGGCAGTTTGAGCCATATCCACCTAAATGTATCGGTATGTTTAGAACATAGAAGGTGTTTACTAAATAATAATAAACTATTCATTATGCTTAAAAAAAAAATCACAGATTGACCAATTGATTGATTGATCAATTTTTAATTGCTGATTGGTTGACTAATGGTATATTCCTATTGGTTCATCATCAAAGACCTACATGTAATTGTAGGTAAAACATTAATGGGATATGTTAACTGGTGATGGTTGTTGGTTCTATTCTTGTATCTAGACATAACTTGTCCAACACCTAAAATCGATAAAGCTTTCCGCGTAGAGGGACATATACCTCCATACAAATACAAGTCTTTGTCAGATATGAATGTGAAAAGGATATGAAATGGAAGGTGATTCAGGTTACCTGTGAAAGACAGCCGTGGTCACCATCATACCCAACATGCAAAGGTAAGATGCATTGTGCACACACCATTCAATAGGTCTGTCTTGTCTAACTTGGATTGGTTCATAGATAAGTGTTTTTTTATGAAACAAGTATTGCGATCATGTAGATTGTTTATTTTAATGTCATTGTCTTAGAAACTATCACATAAGCCTTGTCTTAGTAATTAAACTATCACATATGGCGTGTTTAGTTTATTAGAACACTATGATGATGACGTGTCTTAGTTTTAGAAACTATGACATGATGGACTTGTCTTAGTTATTAGAACACTATGACATGATGGACTTGTCTTAGTTATTAGAACACTATGACATGATGGACTTGTCTTAGTTATTAGAACTATGACATATGGACGTGTCTTAGTTATTAGAACACTATGACATGATGGACTTGTCTTAGTTTTTAGAACACTATGACATAATGGACGTGTCTTAGTTATTAGAACACTATGACATGATGGACTTGTCTTAGTTATTAGAACACTATGACATAATGGACTTGTCTTAGTTATTAGAACTATGACATGATGGACGTGTCTTAGTTATTAGAAATCATCACATAATGGACTTGTCTTAGTTATTAGAACATCATCACATAATGGACTTGTCTTAGTTATTGACACTATGACATGATGGCTTGTCTTAGTTATATAGAACATCATCAATAATGGACTTGTCTTAGTTATTGAACATCATCACATATATGGACTTGTCTTAGTTATTAGAACTCATCACATAATGGACTTGTCTTAGTTATTAGAACATATCACATAATGGACTTGTCTTAGTTTTAGAACACTATGACATATGACTTGTTTAGTTATTAGAACATATCACTAATGGACTTGTCTTAGTTTATTAGAACACATGACATAATGGACTTGTCTTAGTTATTAGAACACTATGACATGATGGACTTGTCTAGTTATTAGAACACATGAATAATGGCTTGTCCTATTTTGACTATGATAATGATTGTCTTTTAGCACTTTGCATAATGGACTTGTCTAGTTTTAGAACACTTGCATAGATGTTTATTTTAGAACCTATGAAATATGGACTTGTCTTAGTTATTAGAACACTATGACATAATGGACTTGTCTAGTTATTAGAACACTATGACATAATGGACTTGTCTAGTTATTAGAACACTATCATAATGGACGTGTCTTTAGTTATTAAGAACACTATGACATGATGGACTTGTCTTAGTTATTAGAACATCATCACATAATGTACTTGTCTTAGTTATTAGAACATATCACATAATGGACTTGTCTTAGTTATTAGAAACTATGACTAATGGACTTGTCTTAGTTATTAGAACACTATGACATATGGACGTGTCTTAGTTATTAGAACACTATGACATGAGACTTGTCTTAGTTATTAGAACACTATGACATAATGGACTTGTCTTAGTTATTAGACACACTATGACATAATGGCGTGTCTTAGTTATTAGACACTATGGCATAATGGACTTGTCCTAGTTATTAGACACTATAATAATGGACTTGTCTTAGTTATTAGACAATTGCATAATGGACATGTCTAGTTATTAGACACTATGACATAATGGACTTGTCTTAGTTATTAGAACACTATGAATGATGGACTTGTCTAGTTATTAGAAACATATGCATATGGACTTGTCTTAGTTATTAGAACCTATGACATGATGGACTTGTCCTAGTTATTAGACACTATGCCATAATGGACTTGTCCTAGTTATTAGAACACTATGACATAATGGATGTGTCTTAGTTATTAGAACACTATGACATAATGGACTTGTCCTAGTTATTAGAACACTATGCATAAAGGACTTGTCCTAGTTATTAGAACACTATGACATAATGGACTTGTCTTAGTTATTGAACTATGACATAATGGACATGTCTAGTTATTAGAACACTATGATAATGGAATTGTCTTAGTTATTAGAACACTATGACATGATGGACTTGTCCTAGTTATTAGAAACTATGCATAATGGACTTGTCTTAGTTATTAGAAACTATGACATGATGGACTTGTCTAGTTATTAGAAACTATGCCATAATGGACTTGTCCTAGTTATTAGACACTATGACATAATGGATGTTGTCTTAGTTTATTAGAAACTATGACATAATGGACTTGTCCTAGTTATTAGAAACTATGACATAAGGACTTGTCCTAGTTATTAGAAACTATGACATAATGGACTTGTCTTAGTTATTAGAACACTATGACATAATGGACGAGTCTAGTTATTAGAACAATATGACATATGGAATTGTCCTAGTTATTAGAACACTATGACATAATGGATTGTTTAGTTATTAGAACACTATGACATAATGGATGTGTCTTAGTTATTAGAACACTATGACATAATGGACTTGTCCTAGTTATTAGAAACTATGACATAAAGGACTTGTCCTAGTTATTAGACACTATGACATATGGACGTGTCTTAGTTATTAGAACACTATGCCATAATGGACGTGTCTTAGTTATTGAACACTATGACATAATGGACTTGTCTTAGTTATTAGAACACTATGACATAATGACTTGTCTTAGTATTAGAACACTATGAATAAAGGACTTGTCCTAGTTATTAGAACACTATGACATAATGGCTTGTCTTAGTTATTAGAAAATATGACATAATGGACTTGTCTTAGTTATTAGAACACTATGACATAATGGACTTGT
>NC_036848.1:2159866-2176531 GCF_002910315.2 Salvelinus sp. IW2-2015
TAGGTATCTTGTAGTTTTATCACTGTAGTATTCTCTGTACGTTATCACTGTAGGTTATCACTGTAGGTTATCACTGTAAGGTTTATCACTGTAGGTATTCTCTGTAGGTATTCTCTGTAGGTTATCAGCTGTAGGTTATCACTGTAAGGTTTTCTCTGTAGGTATCACTGTAGGTATCACTGTAGGTATTCTCTGTGTAGTTATCACTGTAGGTTATCATGAGTATTCTGTAGTATCTTAGTTATCTCTGTAGGTTAGCTGTAGGTTATTCTGTATTTCTGAGGTTCTCGTAGGTTTCTCGTAGGTTATGTAGGTTTATCACTGTAGTATTCTCTGTAGGTTATCACTGTCAGGTTCTCTGTAGGTTTCTCCATAGGTTATCTCTGTAGGTTCTCTCTTTACGTTATATATGTAGGTTATCTCTGTAGTCTGCATTTATATTGTGCTGTGAAGCCTAGGTGGTTCATTCAGCTCATTCTATGTTTTGTATTTGTATTGTTTTCATTCTATTGAGGTGTACTTTATTGGTGTCAATCCAACTTTTGTACGTCCCGCAATTTCATAACTTGTCCTTTTTTCAGAGAATTTTTTAACAGGGTTACACTCAATCCCGGGAGGGAACTCAAATCCCCTGCATGAGGAATGACAGATTTAGACTTAAAAAACTATTAAATTCATCACATTCGGAAGGACATTCAGGACATCAAAATGAACCTTTACACATGTAGCTTTTACAGTAGTAAAAAATAAATGTCTTCTAAAAGTAGCTTGACTTCTGGTATCATTCCATATATCTTTAGCCAGACACTTTTTCCCTCTCTACCACTAAGGTCAGCAAAGTATTCACTTGAGCTTTACATACCCACATAATATATCGACTTGAGCTGTGGTACTCTTGAGTGGTATTTGTGTGTGAGAGAGCGTGAGAGTGTGCATGTGTCTAACCCCTATGTGTGGTGTGTTGGTGTGTGGTGTGTGTGTGTGTTGTGTGTGTGTGTGTGTGTGTGTGTGTGTGTGTGTGTGTGTGTGTGTGTGTGTGTGTGTGGTGTGTGGTGTGTGTGTGTGTGTGTGTGTGTGTGTGTGTGTGTGTGTGTGTGTGTGATGTTGGTTGTTGGTGTTTCAGAATTTCCATCAATCCTAGGTAGGTACATGATTTCGTCCACGTTGTCATTCCAGAACATTTTTCTTGTCTGTTTTGAGCCTATTGATAGTTGTATAGTGAGTCTGCCAGAAAAAGCTTACAACATTGTGGCATCTTCTGCTTTCATATGAAGGAACTGAACCAACCACTGCTGACATAGGCTACATCCCTAATGACACCATATTCCCTTTATAGTGCACTACTTTTGACCAGGGTCCATATGGCTATGATTAACAGTAGCACAGTACTGTATATAGGGAACAGGGTGCCATTTGGGATGCACCCTTACAGACTGCACATGGCAATGTTGGACAGCAGGTTACTTTGGGATGCACCCCTTGTCTATGGGCTAGGCTGGCTGGGGTTTCCATTCATGTGACATGGAATTCCTGGCTGAAATTCACAAAATAGATTCCCAAGTCATGTTGATCTATTGTAGTGGCATCCTTTCCTCTTTACCATAGCCACTGCCCTAGCCTGAAGCGGGGTTGTTTCGAACGCATACAGTCCACACTTGTACTGTGGTAAGTGTGTTAGGATAAAGGCAGGAAGTTGGGCCTTCGGTGGGAGGAGTCCTTGCTAGACGCTGGAGTGGTATAGTTTTTTGACCATACAGACAGACAGACAGGTCATATTATGTATTTTCCATGTCAAGTAATCTATGCTTTAAGTTGATTGGAGAATCATTGTTTTGTTAGATATAAGAAGAACAAACCTTTTTTTGCACCATATCCCTGGATCTCATCGAATGTTTTGGCCATTTGGAAACCTTGAGTGTGAACTGTATGCGTACGAAACAACCCCACTTCAGGCTAGGGCAGTGGCTATGGTAAAGAGGAAAGGAAGCCACTACAATCAAGTTTACCAGTTTATAGGTACATGGCCAGATTGTACCACTTTATAGGTACAGTTGAAGTCGGAAGTTTACATACACCTTAGCCAAATACATTTAAACTCAGTTTTCCACAATTCCTGACATTTAATCCTTGTAAAAATTCCCTGTCTTAGGTCAGTTAGGATCACCACTTTATTTTAAGAATGTGAAATGTCAGAATAATAGTACAGAGAATGATTTATTTCAGCTTTTATTTCTTTCATCACATTCCCAGTGAGTCAGAAGTTTACATACACTCAATAAGTATTTGGTAGCATTCCCTTTAAATTGTTTAACTTGGGTCAAATGTTTCGGGTAGCCTTCCACAAGCTTCCCACAATAAGTTGAGTGAATTTTGGCCCATTCCTCCTGACCGAGTAACCGAGTAAGGTGTAACCGAGTAAGGTTTGTAGGCCTCCTAGCTCTCACAAGCTCTTTCAGTTCTGCCAACACATTTTCTATGGATTGAGGTCAGGGCTTTGTGATGGCCACTCCAATACCTTGACTTTCCTGTCCTTAAGCCATTTTGCCACAACTTTGGAAGTATGCTCTTGGTCATTGTCCATATGTATGACCATTTGCGATCAAGCTATAACTTCATGATTGATGTCTTGAGATGTTGCTCATATATTTACATAATTTCCCTTCCCATGATGCTATCTATTTTGTGAAGTGCACCAATCCCTCCTGCAGTAAAGCACCCACAGCATGATGCTGCCACCCCCGTGCTTCACCGTTGGGATGGTGTTCTTCGGCTTGCAAGCCTCTCCCTTTTTCCTCCAAACATAACGATGGTCATTATGGCCAAACAGTTCTATTTGTGTTTCATCAGACCAGAGGACATTTCTCCAAAAAGTACGATCTTTGTCCCCATGTGCAGTTGCAAACCGTAGTCTGGCTTTTTTTATGGCGGTTTTAAGCAGTGGCTTCTTCCTTGCTGAGCGGCCTTTCAGGTTATGTTGATTATAGGACTCGTTTTACTGTGGATATAGATACTTTTGTACCTGTTTCCTCCATCATCTTCACAAGGTCCTTTGCTGTTGTTCTGGGATTGATTTGCACTTCGCACCAAAGTACGTTCATCTGTAGGAGACAGAACGTGTCTCCTTCCTGAGCGGTATGGCGGCTGTGTGGTCCCATGGTGTTTATACTTGCATACTATTGTTTGTACAGATAAATATGGTACCTTCATACATTTGGAAATTGCTCCCAAGGATGATCCAGACTTGTGTAGGTCTACAATAATTTTTTGAGGTCTTGGCTGATTTATTTTGATTTTCCCATGATATCAAGCAAAGAGGCACTGAGTTTGAAGGTAGGCCATGAAATACATTCACAGGTACACCTCCAATTGACTCAAATTATGTCAATTAGCCTATCAGAAGCTTCTAAAGGCATGTCATACTTTTCTGGAATTTTCCAAGCTGTAAGGCACAGTCAACTTAGTGTATGTAAATTTCTGACCCACTGGAATTGTGATACTGTCTGTAAACAATTTTTGGGAAAATTACTTGTGTCATGCACAAAGTAGGTGTCCTAACCGACTTTACAAAACTATAGTTTGTTAACAAGAAATTTGTGGAGTGGTTGAAAATCACGTTTTAATGACTCCAACCTAAGTGTATGTAAACTTCCGACTTCAACTGTACATGGCCACTACTACTGAAATCGTTTTTTGGGGTATCTGTACTTTACACTACTATTCATATTTTTTACAACTTTTACTTCACTACATTCCTTAAGAAAATAATATTATTTTTACTCCATACATTTACTCCATAAAGAATTTAAAGATTTTTTAATAGCGCTTGATGGTTTTTGCGACTACACTTGAAGAAACTTTCATTGACTGACCTTAATGTCTTTAAGTAATTATTTCTCTTTGCTTATTAGAGCTGTTCTTGCMATAATATGGACTTGGTCTTTTACCAAATAGGGCTATCTTCTGTATACCACCCCTACCTTGTCACAACTAATTGGCTCCAATGTATTTAGAAGGAAAGAAATTCCACAAATTAACTTTTAACAAGGCACACCTGTTAATTGAAATGCATTCCAGGTGACTACCTCATGAAGCTGGTTGAGAGAATGCCAAGAGTGTGCAAAGCTGTCATCAAGGCAAAGGGTGGCTACTTTGAAGAATCTCAAATATAAATATATATTTTGATTTGTTTAACACTTTTTTGGTTACTACATGATTCCATTTGTGTTATTTCATAGTTTTGATGTCTTCACTATTATTCTACAATGTAGAAAATAGTGAAAATAAAGAAAAACCCTTGAATGAGTAGGTGTGTCCAAGCTTTTGACTGGTACTGTATATATATATGTCACGAATACTACCGAAGGTGACTCCCCTTCCCGTTCGGGTGGCGCTCGGCGGTCGTCGTCGCCGGTCTACTAGCTGCCACCGATCCCTTTTTCCTTTTCGTTTATGTCTGTCTAATTGTTTTCACCTGTTTCTTGTTGGGGTTTTGGGAGGTGTACTATTTAGGTTAGTTTCGCCCGCTAGTGTTTGTGCGGGCTTATTTTGTGTGTTCATGTTACGTCGGGAGTGGATTATTTGATTGTGGGTTTTTCGCTGTCCAGCTTATTTTAAACAGTGGTCTGTGGGTTGTGTTTGCGCCTTTGTTTTGGCGTCACCCCTTTTGTACCTGTTCCTGTTTTCACTGTGGACATTAAAGCGTTTTGTTCCCGTAAAACTTTTGCTCTCTCTGCGCCTGACTCTACACCCATCATTCACCTGACGTTACAATATATATATATATATATTTATTTTATTTTATTTTATTTATTTTACAATCACAAGAGGGCTTTTTGACCAATCACAAGTGGGGCGCCGCCCCTAACACCTTAATGGGCAGGCAGTTCTCTAACCCCCGGCTGTCCCCCCTTCCTCCCCTTCCTCACCCAACTTGGACACGTCCGTCTCTAATCGCTGGTAACCGGGCTAGTCGCATGGACAGCTCCATCACATTGAATGAGGATTGTTCTGGCAGTGAAGATGAATGGTCTCATCAGGGAGTGATCTCTCATGTTTGCAAAATATATCCTGTTTCCACCCAGGTAATCATCATCCCTAGCAGCCCTGTCACTATTACAACTGCTTGAGAAGTGTTACTGGTGTTACTACTGTCTGTCTGTCAGTCAGTCTGTCAGTCAGTCTGTCAGTCAGTCTGTCAGTCTAATCGCTGCTCCTCCTGGTGCGACCACAACAGTGCCCAAGACATCATCCACAGAGTGAGTGCACTGGCAACACTGCTATTTCCATTGCTATTGACTAGTGGGTTAATTCATTCATTAACTATGGAGCATGAAATACAGGCCTGTTGAACATTTATATATTATTGCAAATGCATTGACACTTCTTTATATGACAGAGTTACCCCTGACTGAGTCTTATACCCAGCCCTTTTCTCCAATAATTATACATAGGTTTTGAAAATGGGCCTTGGAATAAATCAATTAGGCTTCCCAATTTGCTATTGACATTAGTCTACTTGCTCAATGGCTAAGTTGCATAGAGATATGGCTTGCATGATAAATGTCACTCAGCTCCATTGCATCTGCCATGACACCTACACACCTGTACCACAGTGCAATGCAGACCAGCGATGATTCAATAAGACTAAAACAAGACTTTGTAAGGTGCGTTGCATCGTGGTACAGGTGTGGAGACGTCATGACWGACACAGTAAAGCTGAATGAATCATGCAAGCCAGACCTTTATTGCAGCTCGKCCATTGCCCCTGCATAGAAACCATTAAAACACCAGACTTCAGGGCTTTACTTGACGACAGTTAGACAATTTCACATTAATGAGTAAATACTGAAATCACACTTAATGTCTAAAACACATTTTTGCAACCCTTTCCCAACAACATTTCTGTTTCAATGGCTGTGTTGCGTTGCAGTCTCATCATCTCAGCCTGATAGGTGTGGCCCACCCGGGGGTATGCGAGGCAGGTCATTAGGAAATGTAAAATTAGAGAACATATGTTATTTATATTTGCTTGTTTGTTTGAACGTTTTAATAAATATGTATACATTTTATAATACATTTCATATTTGGCTTTTTCTTGTATGTTGCAAGTGTTGATATGTAATCTGGTGTCACGACTCCCGCCGAAGGTGGCTCCCCCGCCTGTTCGGGCGTTGCTCGGCGGTTGTCGTCACCGGCCTACTAGCCGCCACCGATCCCTTTTCCCTTTTCTGTTAGTTTTGTCTTATTAGTTGCACCTGTTCCGATTTGTGTTTTCTTGATTTGCTTCCCTATGTAAGCGTGTGGAACACGCCCTTTGTTGTGCAGGATTATTGTTGTGTTCACGTTTGTGTCGTAGGTGTTGTTGTGCTCCGGACCGTGTTGACCCTGTGTTTGGGTTGGTCAGTGTTTTGCGCCCTGTGTTTTGGGCATTACTATTTTCGGTGCCGGAATAAAGTGCATTTTCGCACCTGAAACTCTCTGCACCTGATTCCTACCAACACACCTAGTCAGTCGTGACATCTGGTAGAAGAGAACATATCTTGACTGGTGAGCTTCATCATCAGCACCGGATTCTGGATAAGGGGCAGGGCTTGATCATAGAGATAGATAGAGGTCTCTAGTGCCCAAAAGCCTGTTTTAACAAGAAGTTAACTGGGTGGGGGTGGGTAACTATGGGTTAAGGAAGGATCACATAATCCCATCCAGGTCATCAGGAGGGATCAGCCAATGAATTATAGTCATGAAAAAACATATAACATCAGGTGGCAGTAAATGGCCAACTTTTGCTTTATACCTGTTCAGATTTCATTTGGTTGTCATGGCAGGGGTCAGAGACAGTCAGTAGAGAGAGGGAGAGCACTGCCCATGTGGAGGCACAGAGAGAGGACAAACAGGTCATCAGGTGAGAATTTGGAATTTGAGTTATAAGGCAGTCTGGTAAAGCATGTTGCAAAGAAATTTACATCGCCCACAGATTGGAACTATCAGTTCAACTCCTCATCTTTGCTGTCTGTAGACGAAGCGTTAAAACACATGTTGTTGCCTGCATTCTGATTTAATACGGTTGTCATGGAGGTTGAAGACAATGACACAAAGCAGATTGAACCATGTCTGTTTTATCCACTAGGACAGGTATTCCCAAACTGGTGTACGCGCAATGCTGCCGGTGGTACGCCAAATAAAAATGTGATTGATACATTTTTTTTTTTTCTATAAAATATATATTTTTTTCTTCACATTCTCAAAGAGTCCATTTATATTTTCCAACGGGGCTATACGTTTTTTTCTCGCCTTAGTAGCCTCGTTTCACTGCCAAAAATAAAATTAAACCATCTAGTATTCAGAGAAATAACAACATAATGTCAAATACAGGTAGCCTAGTCAAATAATTAACATCCAATCACGTTAACCGTTACTCTCTCGCTGGAATTCCACTAACGGTCCAAATGTAGCCTAATGTAGCTGCAGCTCATTCCGTTTGCTCGAAAATTGATAAATGGTTAAAAAAAAGTAAGGCCTGCATACATAGAGACAAATACCAGCTCTACTGGTAGTACTRCTACTACCAGCAGTACTACACCTGCACCTGTCGATGACACAAGTTGTTCTGCTTCAATGAGCACATCCAATGCTAGCATCAGTAATTCTACATTTGTTGTTAGCCAGCTAGCACAGACAATTGTGAATCTGATGCAGCCGAGGAGCTACTGCCCCCTTACCCGGGAAAGCACCGAACAACAGACAGGGACGTTAGGCCATCGAAGAGGTGCAAATATGAGGAGAACTACGTTGATTTGGATTCACTTATATTGGGAGTAGTGCCTTTCCTCAGCCACAGTGTGTTATATGTGCAAAAGTACTATCTCACAACTTGACGAAACCTTCACTCTTGCGCAGACATTTAGAAACAAAACATAACAATTGGAAAAATAAGCCACAGGAGTCTTTGGTGCGAGACTTAAGATGACTTTCGAGTAGTATGGCATGTATAAAAGCAACAGATACTATTAAAAAGAAGGGGATAGAAGCGTCTTATATGGTGAGCTACCGAGTGGCTAGGACAGGCAAGCCCAATACTATTGTGGATGACTTAATTCTTCCTGCTGCTGTGGATATGGCTGGGACAATACTAGAGGAAAAGGCCAAAAAAACTATACAGACAATGCCTTCATCAAACAACACTGTTTCACGGTGCATCAGTGACATGGCAGGAGATGTTTTGAAACAATTACTGCATGGCATACAAGCCAGTGAATTCTATGCATTACAGCTGGATGAGTCAACAAATGTGGCGGGCCTGGCACAGCTCCTGGTATATGTACTTTACGTTTATGGGGGGTCAATTAAGGAARACATCMTCTTYTGCAAACCAYTGGAAACCAGGAMAACAKGAGAGGATATTTTTGAAGTACTGGACAGCTTTGTGACATCACATGGACTTTGGTGGTCAAGATGTGTTGGCATCTGTACTGATGGCGCAAAAAGCCATTACAGTGAGACATAGTGGAGTGGTAACTCGCGTGCAAGCAGTTGCTCCCGACGCCACTTGGGTACACTGCAGCATCCACCAAGAGGCTCTTGCTGCCAAGGGAATGCCTGAC
The DNA here is from genome assembly GCF_002910315.2 of Salvelinus sp. IW2-2015. Taxonomy (NCBI): domain Eukaryota; kingdom Metazoa; phylum Chordata; class Actinopteri; order Salmoniformes; family Salmonidae; genus Salvelinus; species Salvelinus sp. IW2-2015. The sequence continues at coordinate 2,168,467 of NC_036848.1, forward strand.
AGCTTGAAATACATTTTGGACACTACAGTGAAAATGGTTAACTTTGTTAAAACAAGGCCCCTGAACTCGTGTATTTTCTGAACGATGCAATGATATGGGCAGCGACCATGTCACGCTTTTACAACATACAGAAATGCGCTGGTTATCAAGGGGCAAAGTATTGACACAGGTTTTTTTTAATTGAGAGACRAGCTTAAACTTTTCTTTACTGACCATCATTTTCACTTGTCTGACTGCTTGCATGATGACGAGTTTCTCACACGACTGGCCTATCTGGGTGATGTTTTTTCTCACCTGAATGATCTGAATCTAGGATTACAGGGACTCTCCGCAACTATATTCAATGTGCGGGACAAAATTGAGGCTATGATTAAGAAGTTGAAGCTCTTCTCTGTCTGTATTAACAAGGACAAAACACTGGTCTTTCCATCATTGTATGATTTTTTGTGTGCAAATGAACTCAAGCTTACAGACAATTTCAAATGTGATATAGCGAAGCAGCTGAGTGAGTTGGGTGCGCAATTACGCAGGTACTTTCCCAAAACGGATGACACAAACAACTGGATTCGTTATCCCTTTCTTGCCCTGCCTCCAGTCCACTTACCGATATCTGAACAAGGAAGCYTCATTGAAATTGCAACAAGCGGTTGTGGGAAAATTGAATCAGAAGCCAGTGCCAGATTTCTGGATTGGGCTGTGCTCAGAATATCCTGCCTTGGCAAATTTAGCTGTTAAGACACTGATGCCCTTTGCAACCACATACCTATGTGAGAGTGGATTCTCGGCCCTCACTGGCATGAAAACTAAATACAGCCACAGACTGTGTGTGGGAAATGATTTAAGACTGAGATTCTCTCCAATACAACCCAACATTGCAGAGTTATGTGCATCCTTTGAAGCATACCCTTCTCATTAACCTGTAGTGAGTTATTCACAATTTTCTTCGAACAAATAAAGTTTTTTATGTAAGATGGCTAAATAAAGAGCAAAATGATTGATTATTATTATATTATWATTTGTGCCCTGGWCCTATAAGAGCTCTATGTCACTTCCCACAAGCTGGGTTGTGAAGACAACTCACTGTCACACTCGTCTGAAGAAGAGGACCAAAGCGCAGCGTGGTACATGTTCATGATAATTTATTCAAACTGAACACTGAAACAAAATAACAAAGTGAGAACAAGACGAAACAGATATGGTGACAGTGGACACCCTTGATTAACTCCTCTTGACAATTAAAAACTCTGAGAAGTAGCCATTATTTACTATTTTACATCTGGGGTTGATATACATTAATTTTACCCATTTAATAAGAGAATTACCGAAAATTAAAAAATCCAGGCATTCATAAATAAAATCCAGTCTTTATCAAATGCCTTCTCAAAATCCGCTATAAATACCATTCCTGGCTTCTTAGATGTTTCATGATGTTCTATTATTTCTAGTAGTTGTCGTATATTATCTCCAATGTATCGTCCATGTAAAAATCCTGTCTGATCAGGATGAACAATACCTGGTAAAACCCTTATAATTCCTTATAATTCTGAGTGCTTTGCATTTTGCTAGTATTTTTGCATCACAACATTGAAGTGTAGGGGGCCTCTAGTTTTTCAGATAGACTGGGTCTTTATATTTACCATCTGGGTCTTGTTTTAATAATAGAGAAATCAGACCTTCCTGCTGAGTACCTGACAGACTACCATTTCTATAGTAGTAGTTAAAACAATCTAACAATGGAGCTTTTAGGATATCAAAAAACGCTTGATATACCTCTGCCGGTACGCCATCAAGCCCTGGGGTTTTTCCAGAATGAAAGGATTTAATAGCTTCAAAAAGTTATTCCTTTGTAATTTGGCCTTCGCGCTGATCTTTCTGTGCATTTGTTCATTTTGTATTTTTTATAGTATTTCGAAATAATTCCTTACCGTAATCTTCATTCAGTGGGAGAGGATGAGACGGAAAAGAGAACATCTGCCTACAATAATTACCTTCCTCTTTTAAAATATCATTCAGAGAATCATAGATGACTCCGAGTTTCTGGAAATTGTTTTTGTTAGCGTTCCTGTATTGGAGATTCAGGAAAAAAAAAATGAATTTTTCTCCATATTCCATCCAGTTTGCTAAATTTTTGTAATAGATTACATTAGATCGTTCTTCAATAAATTCCTCAAGTTCTTTTTGTTTTTCCTCTAACTTATTTTGTTTCTCTGTAGTTGTAACGGTCCTGACCTGTTTTATGTTGTTTTTGTATGTGTTTAGGTCAGGGCATGTGTTTTGGGTGGGCAGTCTATGTTATCTGTTTCTGTGTTGGTTTTTGGGTTGCCTGGTATGGCTCTTAATTAGAGGCAGGTGTTTGGCGTTCCTCTAATTAAGAGTCATATTTAGGTAGGCGTTGTCACAGTGTTCGTTGTGGGTGATTGTCTTCCGTGTCAGTGTTTTGTCGCACCATACGGGACTGTTCGGTTTGTTTTTGTTCATTCGTCATTTATGTGTAGGCTATTTTCTTGTTCGTTCGTTCTGCGTGTTTTATGTCAGTTGTCGTACTAAGTCTGTCTACTTTCGTTTTGTTATTTTGTTAGTTTATTCAAGTATAGTTTGTTTCGTTGTCTTGTATTAAAATTCATCATGTATTCACAACCCGCTGCGCCTTGGTTCGATCCACTACTCCTCCTCTTCTTATGAAGAGAGAGAGGACCGCCGTTCAGAGATCACCCACCATTCCAGAGCCAAGCAGCGGAGTAAACGGAGTAAGGAGCAGGAAAAGAAGGAGCAATGGACATGGGACGATATATTGGACGGAAAGGGTTGCTACACATGGAGGAGATCTGGCTGGTAGGGATCGCCTCCATGGGAACAGCTGGAGGCACTGAGGAGAGCAGAGGCTACCGGAATTATGAGGGGACGCGTCTTGCACGGAAGCCCGAAAAGCCCGTGAGTAACTCCAAAAATTTATTGGGGGGGGCTAAGGGTTGTGGGCCAAGGGCAGGTAGGAGACCTGCGCCCACTTCCCAGGCTTACTTGGAGAGCGGGAGTACGGGCAGGCGCCGTGTTACGCAGTAGAGCGCACGGTGTCTCCTGTACGAGTGCATAGCCAGTGCGGGTTATTCACCTCCCCCGCACTGGTAGGGTAGATTGGGTATTGGCAGGTGTCATGAGGCCGGCTCAACGCGTCTGGTTCCAGTGCGTCTCCTCGGGCCGGCATACATGGCACCTGCCTTACGCATGGTTTCCCCGGTTCGCCTACATAGCCCGGTGCGGTTATTCCACCTCCCCGCACTGTCGGGCAACCGGGAGCATTCAACCACGGTAAGGTTGGGCAGGCTCATGCTCAAGAGAGCCAGTAGGCCTGCCGGTCCGGTATTTCAAGCCACCTCCCCCCCACCTAGTACGAGTACCTCAGTGCCTACATTACGCACTAGGCTACCAGTGCGTTCCTGAGCCCTGTTCCTCCTCCAGCACTCTCCCTGTAGTGCGTGTATCTAGCCCGGTGCTCCAGTTCCGGCACACGCACTAAGCCCTGTGCGTCTCCCAGAGCCTGAACACACTGTATCTTCTCCCTACTAATCTGAGTGCTTGTCTCAGCCCGGTGTCACCAGTGGCCGGTACTCGCATCAGGTATAGAGTGGGCTTTGAGAACGCAGTGTGCCTGTCCCTGCTCCCGCACTAGTAGGAAGGTGCTTATCCTTAGCCAGGTGCCTCCAGTTCCGGCCACGCACCAGGTCTACAGTGCGCATATCCGCCAGAGCCATCCGTCTCACCAGCGCCATTGAGCCATCCGTCTCCCCAGCGCCATCTGAGCCATCCGTCTCACCAGCGCATCTGAGCATCCGTCCTCACCAGCGCCATCTGAGCCATCGTCAGCCCATCTACATCCGTCTCCCAGCGCCGTCTGAGCCATCCGTCTGCAATGAGCCTGCAAAGCCGCCCTCTGCGTACCTGCAAAGCCGCCCGTCTGCCATGAGCCTACAGAGCGTCCGCCAGACAGGAGCCGTCTAGAGCCGCCGCCAGACAGGAGCCGCTAGAGCCGTCCGTGACAGGATGCCAGAGCGCCAACAGACAGGATCTGCCGAGCCGCCAACCAGACAGGATTGCCAGAGCCGCCAACCAGACAGGATCTGCCAGAGCGCCAACCAGACAGGATCTGCCAAGCCGTCAACACAACAGGATCTGCCAGAGCCGCCAGCCGACAGGATCTGCCAGAGCCGTCAGCGAGCCATGAGCTGCCAGAGCGTAGCGAGCCCATGAGCAGCCAGAGCCGTCCCGCGAGCCATGAGCAGCCAGAGCCGTCAGAAGCCATGAGCGCTCCGAGAGCCGTCAGCCTGCATGAGCGTCGAGAGCGTCAGCTGCCATGAGCGTCGAGAGCCGTCAGCCTGCCATGAGCGTCGAGAGCCGTCACCTGCCATAGCGTCGAGAGCGTCAGCCAGCCATGAGCGTCGAGAGCCGTCAGCCAGCCATGAGCGTCGAGAGCCGTCAGCCAGCCATGAGCGTCGAGAGCCGTCAGCCAGCCATGAGCGTCGAGAGCCGTCAGCCTGCCATGAGCGTCGAGAGCCGTCACGCAGCCATGAGCGTCGAGAGCGTCAGTCAGCCATGAGCTGCCTTCAGCCAGAAACGGCTATTTACCCAGAACTGCCCCTCAGTCCAGAGCTGTCTCTCTGTCCGGAGCTGCCTTTCAGTCCGGAGTTGCCCCTCTAATCTTATCTCCCTCTCTATCTTGATCTACCTCTATATTCTTATCTATCCTCTGTCTTGATTTATCTCTCTGTCTCGGTGCTGTCTCTATTAGTGATGATACTAAGAAGATTTTGTGGGTAAAAGGAGGGTGGACATTCTAGAGGGAGATGGAAGCTAGGATGGACTATGGTGGTGTGGGGAAGCGTCAGAGCCGGAGCCACCACGTGTCAACTGCCCACCAGACCTCCCTGGACTTGTGCTGGTCGCGCCCGGCGTTCGCACCTGAGGGGGGGTCTGTAACGGTCCTGACTGTTTTATGTTGTTTTTGTATGTGTTTAGGTCAGGCATGTGTTTTGGGTGGCAGTCTATGTTATCTGTTTCTGTGTTGGTTTTTGCGTGTTGCTGGTATGGCTCTTAATTAGAGGCAGGTGTTTGGCGTTCCTCTAATTAAGAGTCATTTTAGGTAGCGTTGTCACAGTGTTCGTTGTGGGTGATTGCTTCCGTGTCAGTGTTTTGTCGCACCATACGGGACTGTTCGGTTTGTTTTTGTTCATTCGTCATTTATTGTAGGCTATTTTCTTGTTCGTTCGTTCTGCGTGTTTTATGTCAGTTCGTCGTACTAAGTCTGTCTACTTTCGTTTTGTTATTTTGTTAGTTTTTCAAGTATATTTGTTTCGTTGTCTTTGTATTAAAATTCATCATGTATTCACACCCGCTGCGCCTTGGTTCGATCACTACTCCTCCTCTTCTTATGAGAGAGAGAGGACCGGCCGTTACAGTAGTATCGTTTTTATTGCCATCTACCTGAACTACTCAGTCATGATTTCCCTTGTTAGTCTTGTTTCTTTAGCCAGAAATGTTTTTTTATTATTGATGAATATTGAACTGAATGACCTCTGAAGGTACATTTTAAGGTATCCCAAACAATAAGAGGATTTGCTGAACCTATATTATACTGGAAAAATTCAGTTATAAATTATTTTGTTTAGTTAAAAATAAGTTGTCCTCCAGTAAACTTTGATAACATTTCCAATATCCCCGTCTACATGGAAAATCTATAAGTTATGTGATGATGATCCGATCGCATTCTCTCCTATTCAAACTTTTTTAACCTTTGATGCAAGAGAGAAAGAGACAAGAAAGTAGTCAAGACGACWAGCGTGATTAAGTCTCCTCCATGTATATCTCACTAGGTCGGGGTTTTTTAGTCTCCAAATATCCACTATTTCTAATGTGTCCATAATATTTGTGATTTCCATAAGGGCACGGTGATGATAGTTTGTAGAGTGATTACCTAACGGTCCATTGATGTACTTAACACTGTGTTATAGTCTCCTACCATAATGATTAAGAAGAACATCTGCCTACAATAATTACCTTCCTCTTTAAAATATCATTCAGAGAATCATAGATGACTCCGAGTTTCTGGAAATTGTTTTTGTTAGCGGTCCTGTATTGGAGATTCAGGAAAAAAATTGTAATAGATGACATTAGATCGTTCTTCAATAAATTCCTCAAGTTCTTTTTTTTTTCCTCTAACTTATTTTGTATCTCTGTAGTATCGTTTTTATTGCCATCTACCTGTACTACTAGTTCATGGATTTCCCTTGTTAGTCTTGTTTCTTTAGCCAGAAATGTTTTTTTATTATTGATGAATATTAACTGAATGACCTCTGAAGGTACATTTTAAGGTATCCCAACAATAAGAGGATTTGCTGAACCTATATTATACTGGAAAAATTCAGTTATAAATTATTTTGTTTAGTTAAAAATAAGTTGTCCTCCAGTAAACTTTGATAACATTTCCAAATCCCCGTCTACATGGAAAATCTATAAGTTATGTGATGATGATCCGATCGCATTCTCTCCTATTCAAACTTTTTAACCTTTGATGCAAGAGAGAAAGAGACAAGAAAGTAGTCAAGACGACAAGCGTGATTAATCAGTCTCCTCCATGTATATCTCACTAGGTCGGGGTTTTTTAGTCTCCAAATATCCACTATTTCTAATGTGTCCATAATATTTGTGATTTCCATAAGGCACGGTGATGATAGTTTGTAGAGTGATTACCTAACGGTCCATTGATGTACTTAACACTGTGTTATAGTCTCCTACCATAATGATTTAATAATTTGTTGCCTGTAAGTTCAATAAATACGTTTAAGTTTTTCAAAGAAGTATGGATCATCCTGATTTGGACCATATAGATTAATGAGTCAATGCACCTCATGCACAGTCTTTCAAAATAACTTCCATCCCACCCTGCAACCTCAAAACCCTAAATTGGATAAATAGAGAGGAAAAGCAACAGCCACCGTGATCTAGAACCCTCAAGTGTCACGCCATTTGTCTAAGCCTTCCAACCAGTTTCCTGGACATCCTGTTGTGGTTTGTCAGAGTCAAAGAAAGTGTATTAGCGTAGGTATTTATATTGATTAGTCATACATGACTTCCTTTTTATTGATGCTTGATTTCACTTTTTTTTTTTTTATCCTGAAATTCATTAAAGATTGTGAGCACAGAGTAGTGGAAAGAACTGCAACACATCTACTGTAAGTGCAGGTCTGTACGTTTATTTTGATTTATAGGATTAAAGTCACAAAAATAATCAGTTCAGTTTATGTTAGTGCATGTCATGTCATACTCTATGAGAATAAAAAGCAACATTAATAAATAAATAATCATAAATATTACTAAATACATTTCATAACAGTATAAAGATTGTAAAAGTGAAGTTTGTGTCAGTAAATTATCTTGGCAACAAAGTTACCTTTGTCATAATGGATGTTTTAGAGTGTAAATGAAGTCACCTTTGTCATAATGGATGTTTTAGAATGTCAAATAAGTCATCTTTGTCATAGTGGATGTTTTAGAGTGTCAATCAAATCACCTTTGTCATAATGGATTTTTAGAGTGTAAATGAAGTCACCTTTGTCATAATGGATGTTTTAGAGTGTGAATTGAAGTCACCTTTGTCATAGTGGATGTTTAGGTGTGAATGAAGTCACCTTTGTCATAAGGATATTTTAGAGTGTAATGAAGTCACCTTTGTCATAATGTGATATTTTAGAGTGTGAATGAAGTCACCTTTGTCATAATGGATATTTTAGAGTGTGAATAAGTCACCTTTGTCATAATGGATGTTTTAGAGTGTGAATGAAGACACCTTTGTCATAATGGATGTTTTAGAGTGTGAATGAAGACACCTTTGTCATAATGGATGTTTTAGAGTGTGAATGAAGACACCTTTGTCATAATGGGATGTTTTAGAGTGTGAATGAAGACACCTTTTTCATAATGGATGTTTTAGAGTGTGAATGAAGACACCTTTTCATATGGATGTTTTAAGTGTTGCAATGCCTTACCAAACTAGAGTGGAATAAATAGTTCATAT
>NC_036848.1:2176556-2201353 GCF_002910315.2 Salvelinus sp. IW2-2015
ATATTTGATGGCCATCAGTATGGTAAAGATCTACTATTGAGGCACATTCTTCTTCTTCTTCTGCTTCTTCTTCTGCTTTTCCTGCCTCCCCCTCTTGTTTCCCTTGTTGCTGAGTCTGAAAAATCGCATCATATTGTAAAACGTGTTGTTCTGCAATGTCTTCACAGAAATTAAATTCTTGAATTGATAAACAAAGGCGCATTTTCCATTTATGAAATGGAATTTCAATCCACTTACTGAATGTACTGAATGAAAAACCAAATTGATCCTAACCCTGGTAGTGTAGATGGAGCACAATGTCTCCGTAATGAAACAGTAGACTAGAGGAGGGTTTTAACCCTCTACTCCGAGAGCTGTTTCACTATGCTGTTGTAGCCCTGAACTAGCACACCTGATTCAGTGGTATTCAAGGGCTTGATGATTGGTTGACAAATTGAATCAGGTGTGTTAACTCTTCAATAGTTCAACTACATGGAACAGCTGGGGGTCCTCGAGGAGAGGTTCTCCTGAATACAGTAGACTAGAGAGTGTGGTACTGACCTGTACTCTGTCCAGTCGCTCCAGGGGGAGTCACAGAGRGCATCCTGGGCCCTGACACACACCGTCACCTTGGCCTTGACTGACCACTGGCTGCTCTCTGTGGTGTGGACCTGAGGAACACAGGGATTTAATTCATTAAGCACCAAATGGAGGAAAATGGCCTGACGCAGGGACTACATGAACTTGTCCAATAAGAAAGGCTCCTTTTCGTTGCAAAACGTTTTGCTAAGGTGTGCTCTAATGAATTGAACCAGGGACCAGAGTGACCACGTCTATTAGTTGAAGAGTATGAGCCTATTAGTACAGGGTCTGGATCTCTTGGTGTAATGGCCCTCATCAAGCTCTGGAGACAAGGGCTAGTAGTATGTACAGTATGTAGATAGTAGTCCTCACCTCTGTGTAGGGAGAATCACACGTGCACCCGTTCTTGCACTTTCTGCCTTCGATCTCTTTGACCTGGAAGGAGAGGGGGAAGTAGGAGATGGGTCTGTTCCAGGAGACAGGATAGCTCCACTCTATAGTACTGCTGTTCACCTCCTTAATGTATACATTGTCTGGCTTCACTGGAGAGAGGGAGAGAGGTGGGATAGATAATATTACCATAACTTCTACTAACACTCTGCACTATCAAACTAACTTTCAGTAGCACTTAAACCAACAAACTCTCAGCATATAATCTTCTGATAGGCCTACATATATGTGCAAGATATTTGTATACTGAACAAAAATATGAATGCAACATATTCCAAGATTTTACTGAGTAACAATTCATATAAGGAAATCAGTTAATTGAAATAAATGTATTAGGCCCTAATCACAACCCAGGCCCATCCACGTGGTCTGCAGTTATGAGGTAGGTTTGACGTACTGCCAAATTCTCTACTACGACGGTGGAGGCAGCTTATGCTAGAGAAATTAACATTAAATTCTCTGGCAACAGCTCTGGTGGACATTCCGGCAGGCAGCATGCCAATTGCACGCTTCCTCAAAACTTGAGACATCTGTGGCATTGTGTTGTGTGAAAAAACAGCATATTTTAAAGTGGCCTTTATTGTCCCCAGCACAAGGTGCACCTGTGTAATGATCATGCTGTTTAATCAGCTTCTTGATATGCCACACCTTTCAGGTGGGTGGATTATTTTGCCAAAGGACAAATACTCACCAGTAGGGATGTAAACAAATTTGTGAACAGAATTTGAGAGAAATAAGCTTTTTGTGCATCTGGAAAATTTCAGGGATTTTTACACTTCACATGTTGCGTTTATATTTTTATTCAGTGTATATGGAGGTGGTGACGAAGACTTTAGTGGTGCGTCTCTGCACTAGTGCTCTACAAACTCCTGCCATCTTAGAGAGCTTTGTTTCTGCATTCTTAATGTTTGTTACGGGATAGACAGGTTTACCAGCTCCAAAGCATTTTCTTTTCAGAGACCACTTACATTGTGAAGTTTGTAAATATAATTKTTTTATTAGTTGGTAAATATAGTGAAGTGCACACCTAGACCATTATTGTCACCTTTAAGTAGCCTAAAATCACAACTTGTGCACCTGATCCTGCCAGCCTCTTGCAACATGTCTGCCCTTATGACTGCAACAAGGTCCCTATTTAACACTCACCTATGTCTGATAAGTAGAAGTGTTGTGTGTGTGTGTCTGTGTGTGTGTGTCCTCACCTATCTCTGATAAGTAGAAGCGTTGGGAGTATTCCTCCAGCAGGTAGTTAGTCCTCATGTAGATGGTCAGGGTGATCCGGTCAGTCTCCTCAGCATAGGGACAATACTGTCTGTCCACACAGGACACCCCCAGTCCACTACTGTTCACAGAACAYATGATGTCACTCTGGCCAGACGAAGAGGAGCAAGTCCACTGCTGTCCACTGGCGTCCACAGAACAGCTGATGTTCTCCGCATCAGACAGGCCACTATAGAAAAGACAAGAAATGGATGACTAAAAGTAGAGTAACATTGCAGTAGTCCATTCAGTAATATTTAACTTGAAGTCAAGTCAATACTGTAAGTTATTATGCACATGTTATAGTCTATACAGCACTGTAGCACTATACAATAGTCACATGTTATAGGCTAAACAGCACTATACAATAGTCACATGTTATAGGCTAAACAGCACTATACAATAGTCACATGTTATAGTCTATACAGCACTATAGCACTATACAATAGTCCCAATGTTTTAGGGCTAAACAGCACTATACCAATAGTCACATGTTATAGTCTATACAGCACTATAGCACTATACAATAGTCACATGTTATAGTCTATACAGCACTATAGCACTACAAATAGTCACATGTTTATAGTCTATACAGCACTATAGCACTATACAATAGTCACATTCTTATAGTCTATACAGCACTATAGCACTATACAATAGTCACATGTTATAGTCTATACAGCACTGTAGCACTATGCAACAGTCACATGTTATTATAGGCCCATTACCGCACTATAGCACTATACAATAGTCACATGTTATAGTCTATACAGCACTATAGCACTATACAATAGTCACATGTTATAGTCTATACAGCACTGTAGCACTATACAATAGTCACATGTTATAGGCCATACAGCACTATAGCACTATACAATAGTCACCTGTTATAGGCCATACAGCACTATACAATAGTCACATGTTATAGGCCATACAGCACTATACAATAGTCACACGTTATAGGCCATACAGCACTATACAATAGTCACCTGTTATAGGCCATACAGCACTATACAATAGTCACATGTTATAGGCCATACAGCACTGTAGCACTATACAACAGTCAGACCCATAGAATGTTTACACTCTTAGAAAAAAGGGTTCCAAACGGGTTCTGTGAGGAGGGAAAGGATTCTACCAAGAACCACTTCAATCAGAAGAACCTTTTTTGGAAGACAGGAGTTCTTTGTAAGACAAAGGGTTCTACCTAGACCATTTAACATCCTAAGAACCATTTTTGGAAGAAAGGGTTCTTTGATGATTCTTCGGAAGGCAAGAATGATTCTTTGGAAGGCAAGAAGGGTTCTACATAGAACCATATATACTATTCCCCAGCATGCTCTTTTGCAGGGAGAGAATTATTAATMTTTTTTTGTATTTGAACCCCTTTTCTCAATTTCGATCTTGTCTCATCGCCGCAACTCCCCAACGGGCTCAGGAGGCGACAGTCGAGTCATGCGTCCTCCGAAACATGAAGCATCAAACCACGCTTCTTAACAGCCACCCGCTTAACCCGGAAGCTAGTTGCACCAATGTGTCGGAGGAAACACAGTTCACCTGACGACCGAGGTCGGCCTGCAGGCGCACGACCCGCCACAAGGAGTTGCTACAGCGCRATGAGCCAAATCCCCCCTGGCCAAACCCTCCCCTAACCCGGACGRCGCTGGGCTGATTGTGCACCGCCTTATGTGACTCCCGATCACGGCCGGTCATGTTACAGCCCGGGATCAAACGTGGGTCTGTAGTGACGCCTCTAGCTCTGCGATGCAGTGCCTTAGACCACTCAGGAGGCTGCAGGGAGATTTACTTAATTGTTTGTTTTACTGATATATCTGTGTTTTTGCATGTTCTATACATTGATTGATTGATTAATTTTATGCTACATAAAGATAAATAACATRGTTTTATAAACGTATCCAATCTGTTAGTAATTGGATTTATAGCACCTGTTACTGAGATGGTGGTTCCAGTTTAGATGATTGAGCTCAGTATTCAATCTTCTCTACCCTGGCAGTTATTCTGAATGCAGGTTGCAGGTCATAACATATTCCACTTGTTGGATATCCTAGCTCTGGCTGGATTTCAATAAGAGTTTAAAGTCAATAAGACTTTGCCAGCCAGCATAATGTGATTTGCAGTCCTGATGTGGCCTGTGAACCAGGAGTTTCCAAACGCCACTTTATTAGGCTACAACTAGGCCCTCAAAGACAGGCCTTATGATATATGTAATTTAATAATGCAATTATGAAGGCTGGTGGAACCATTCATAAAGGGTTCTAGGAAGAACACTTCATAGATAAAAGGGTTCTCGGTAGAACCCATTATAGACGGTTCTAGGCAGAACCCTTCATAGAGGCTTCCAGGTAGAACCATAGTATATTTTACAGGGGGTTCTTTAAAGAACCCTACATAGAGGGTTTTAGATAGAATCCTCTGCAAAGGGTTCTATCCAGAACCAAAAATGGTTCAAATGGAAGAACCCTGCATGGTTCTACTTTCCAATAGTGTAGTAGTAATACATTGAAAAGGTTGGTGGTGATCGTACCGTGCCACTTTGACAAACATAACAGTCCCAACACGTGTAGGGGTGAATTTCCAGGAGCAGTGGAATTCTCCGTGGTAGTTCCGTGTTGAACATTTCATATAGCCTTAGAATAGAAACAAACAAACAGAAGAGAGACAGAAGATGTAATGTTACAATTGGATAATGAATGGAAAAACAATATTTTACTTGATTTCGGATGACAGACAGACAGACATCCTGTATACCTGTTCTGGTGGATCCTTCTAGAATGCGTTTCTGTTCGTCCAAGTGTTTGACCAGCACTGTAGTTTTCTTCAGGAGGGTTCTATCCAGGCGGTGACATGTAAATATCCCCCCTCCAGTTCTCTCTTCCAGGTTGACAAGGAAGCTATTCCCCCTCTTCTCCTGTTCACCCATCATCCATAGGATCTCCTCATCCTCCTCTCCATCTCTCCGCCACACCCAGTCATTGTCTCTCCTCCAACCCTCCTCCTCTCGGTCGAAAGAACCCAGGCAGGTTAGAGGATGCTGAACCAGCGAGCCGTCTACGTTCACCACAACAACTGGTGACAACACACACTTCAATCAACACCAACATATACAGTCAGGTCAAACATTATTGCCACCCTTGATAAAGATGAGCAACAAATACTATATAAAATATATCATAAAAATACTGAACTATATTGTATGCTCAAATTCTTTTGAGAATTATATTATTTTATACTAATACAGTTGCTCAGAGATCTCGTGTAACAAGTATAATTTTTTTTTTTCAAATAGATTGGTAAAAATAATTGGCAACCCTGTTGTCAATACCTTTCAATACCTCCCCTTGCAAGGCACTGAGCCTTTTTCTAAATTGACCACAAAATCAAGATTTTGCAATGGCCTTCTCAGTCTACGGACTAGAACCCCATCGGGAACCTGTGGTTTGAATTGAAGAGGCCAGCCCATAAGCGCAGACAAAGGATATCAAGTATCTGGACAGGTTCTGTATGGAGGAATGGAAAGGTCTAGTATCCTTTCCAATGTGGTTTCCAATCTCAAAACATTTTAGATAAAAGCTCAGTGCCGTTACCCTATTAAAAACAGGGGTGCAAATAATTTTGATCCCCAGCTTTTTGAGATAAAAAAATCATATTTGTTGAACAAAATCTCTTTCTCTGACTAATTGTATTGGTATAAAAKAATATAATTATTCCGTCTGTTTGAGCGTACAAGATACAGTAGTTCAGTATTTGTATTATGTATTTTATACATTATTTTTTGCTCATCTTTTTCAAGGGTGCCAATATTTTTGGATCTGACTGTAGCTCATCAACACAAACATATARAGTACCTCAACTGTATATGGCCTTMTGATGAACTGACATAAACATACCTTTATACACCGGACTGGCAAAACCAAAATAGAACTACAGTAAGTGATCTTTATATACAGTGACTTCAGAAGTATTAACACCCCTTGACTTTTTCCACATTTTGTTGTGTTACAGCCTGAATTTAAAATGTATTAAACTGAGATTTTGTGTAACTGGCCTACACACAATACCCTATAATATAAAAGTATAATTTTGTTTTTAGAACGTTTTACAACTTAATTAAATTTGAAACGCTGAAATTTCTTGAGTCAATAAGTATTCAATCCCTTTGTTATGGCAAGCCTAAATAAAGAAAYGGAATAGAGCTAAGCACAGGCAAAATACTAGCGGAAAACCTGATTCATTCTGCTTTTCAACAGACACTGGGAGACAAATTCACCTTTTAGCAGGAGTTGTTTACCAAGATTATATTGAATGTTCCTGAGTGGCCTAGTTACAGTTTTGAATTAAATCGGCTTGAAAATCYATGGAAAGACTTGAAAATGGCTGTCTAACAGTGATCAACAACCAACTTGACAGAGCTTGAAGAATTCTTTAAAGAAAAATGTGCAAATATTGTACAATCCAGGTGTGCAAAACTCGTAGAGACTTACCTRGAAAAACTCACATCTGTAATCCTTTCCAAAGGTGATTATAACAAGTATTGACTCAATGTGTGAATACTTATGTATAATATGTGRTATTGTGCGTGGAATCAGTCAAGGGGTATGAATACTTTCTGAAAGCACTGTACTATACYAGACTGGAAACGCATATACTACACTTAATAATGAGTTGACAACATACTGACAAGTGTACAGGCTGCCATTATTGTGACAAACTGTACTGATCTAACAGATGACAGTAATGTACGTGTTCTGATAAGAGATGATGATTCCTACCGTTGGGTAGAAGATTCCAGCTGCTCTGAGTGAACTTGGGGCTTTGGCTTTTTGCCTGGTGTAGGATTAGAACGCCCAGTAAAATAGGCAGGATGCTTAGTAAAGTAAACCTCATCTGGGAGACAGAGTATGAGGCAAGGAGAGAGAGAGAGAATAATGTTTAGTCAAATCAATTTAAATATARAAATCTAAGATTCTACCCATGCATGTATTCATAACGAATAAAATATAAAGTACAAAATGAATAATTGATCTGCATAATAAATTCATAGGCCAACAAGTTAATTTAAAAGTAAATTGTTCATACCTTTAGACAGCAATCAAACATCTTCTGATCAACACGTCCTCTGAATAACGCTGAAGTCTAAACAGTGGCTTTTTAATATGTGTCAATGTCGATGACATTTAGCATCCAATAGAATTTCCCCGTTGAGAAAAGTACAGACAGTCAGAACGAGGAACTCAACCACTTTCTAATCTAACCTAAACAAGGCATGATAATAGAGGACTGTTCAGACATGGCCTAACTTTATTTGTCTTACTACCATGGGCTGCGTACACATCCCAAGACTTTCATTCATTCTTTGAAAGGTTTTTTATAGTTGCCAACAGTTTTTCTTAATATAATCTGTATCTTGTAGCCTCAACCATCCCCTTTCAAAATCAATCTCTTCACTTTGATTGCAATTATTATCCTTCTTATCCATAACTTTATAAATGTAAACATGGTAGGTAATTGAGCAATAAACGTCAGTGAAGTGAAAATGGTTTCATATAAGCCTATTGCTTTTTTAATGTTATTATTTAGGAATACTCAGAGAATGTAATAATTGAGTTGATGTGACCCTGAAAGGACTGAGAGAATGAAATTATGTAACGAAGGTTCACTTTCTTTGAGATTTGTTTGTCTGTTGTCACAAACCGTCTCGTAGCCCGTTACAAAGAGGGAAACAACGTGGAGATAAAATAATTTGGCAAACAGAGTGGGAGGGTCGTCACACTGTGATGATGCACTTTTGCAGTTATGTGAAAGGTAGAACAACAATACAACTAAGAGGTTGTTGTCTACTTTCCTCCTCACACATGAGGTAGTTTAGCTAATATTGGAATTCCCTGACAGTGTGCAGTACAGTTTTAGACCTATGAATTAGTCAAGTGAATTGCTGTCTTTTCAGTGTAGTGACATAAATGCACAGGTTTTATGGAAAAGACTGGTAAGTTGTCATCTACTGTTAACATAGTATGTAATGATCACTCAATTAAAACGCTACTAAATGAGTTAATAATTAATGTCAGAATTCTATCAATAGAATGTAGAATCTGTAATAGAACACTCAATTCCATGGTGAACCATTGTGATGTCAGTGTCAGGTACAGCTGAGAAGGACAGCAGTTCGCAGTGGTCATCAGTGTCAGGTAGAGCTGAGAAGGACAGCACTTCTGCAGTGGTCAGTCAGTGTCAGGTAGAGCTGAGAGGACAGCACTTCTGCAGTGGTCAGTCAGTGTCAGGTAGAGCTGAGAAGGACAGCACTCTGCAGTGGTCAGTCAGTGTCGGGTAGAGACTGAGAAGGACAGCACTTCTGCAGTGGTCAGTCAGTGTCAGGTAAGCTGAGAAGGACAGCACTTCTGAAGTGGAGTCAGTGTCAGGTAGAGCTGAGAAGGACAGCACTTCTGCTGGTCAGTCAGTGTCGGTAGAGCTGAGAAGGAACAGCGACTTCTGCAGTGGTCAGTCAGTGTCAGGTAGAGCTGAGAAGGACAGCATTTCTGCAGTGGTCAGTCAGTGTCAGGTAGAGCTGAGAAGGACAGCAGCTTCTGCAGTGGTCAGTCAGTGTACGGTAAGCTGAGAAGGACAGCAGTTCTGCAGTGGTCAGTCAGTGTCAGGTAGAGCTGAGAAGGACAGCACTTCTGCAGTGGTCAGTCAGTGTCAGGTAGAGCTGAAGAAGGACAGCACTTCTGCAGTGGTCAGTCAGTGTCAGGTAGAGCTGAGAAGGACAGCACTTCTGCAGTGGTCAGTCAGTGTCAGGTAGAGCTGAGAAGGACAGCACTTCTGCAGTGGTCAGTCAGTGTCAGTGTAGAGCTGGAGGGACAGCACTTCTGCAGTGGTAGTCAGTGTCAGGTAGAGCTGAGAAGGACAGCACTTCTGCAGTGGTCAGTCAGTGTCAGGTAGAGCTGAGAAGGACAGCACTTCTGCAGTGGTCAGTCAGTGTCAGGTAGAGCTGAGAAGGACAGCATTCTGCAGTGGTAGTCAGTGTCAGTAGAGCTGAGAAGGGACAGCACTTCTGAGTGGTCGTCAGTGTCAGGTACAGCTGAGAAGGACAGCACTTCTTGAAGTGGTCAGTCAGTGTCAGGTAGAGCTGAGAAGGACAGCATTTGCAGTGGTCAGTCAGTGAGCCAAGATGGCAAAAAAATGAGCGTTTTACAGTTTTTTTCAATTGCTAAAAAGCATCTTTCAACTTAAGCCACTTTTTCAAAACTCTTCACACAGTCTACATTACCAAACATGCATCTTGGCCAAACAGTTCATCTCACCTCCAAACTACATCAAACCACCAAACACTTCATACATGTCTAAAATAAGCTGTTTTGACCATAACACTGGCAACAATTCTCACTCAGAAAGCTACCGGTCACATCATAACACCTGACATCAAAACAATAACAGGGAGCATATCATCAATGATGAACTTTTCATAAATCACTATTTATTTGAGAAATAATCACACTTTTTCACTTTATTTACTGTACTAAAAGTAATGTAACAAGAATGACCCAGAACTGCAGCAATTGTGTTCAATAGCCTTTTTTTTTTATATATCTTTGCTATATAGTAATTTACTTGTGAAAAATAAAAAGTGTCAACAAAAACAAAATTCCTGATATTCCAGGGCTGCAATAATTCATTAAAAAACATCAACATGTATAATCACTCAATACTGTACAGTACTATGAGGTTCTAGTTCTCATCAACATGTTAGTAAATCACTCATACTGTACAGTACTGTGAGGGTTCTAGTTCTCATCAACATGTGTAGTATATCACTCATACTGTACAGTACTGTGAGGTTCTAGTTTCTCATCAAATGTATAAGTATCACTCATAACTGTACAGTACTGTTGAGGGTTCTAGTTCTCATCAACATGTATAGTATATCATCATACTGTACAGTACTGTGAGGGTTCTAGTTCTCATCAACATGATATAGTAATCACTCATACTGTACAGTACTGTGAGGGTTCTAGTTCTCATCAACATGTATAGTATAATCACTCATACTGTACAGTACTGTGAGGGTTCTAGTTCTCATTCAACATGTATAGTAATAATCACTCATACTGTACAGTACTGTGAGGGTTCTAGTTCTCATCAACATGTTAGTATATCACTCATACTGTACAGTACTGTGAGGGTTCTAGTTCTATCAACATGTTGTAGTATATCACTCAACTGTACAGTACTGTGAGGTTCTAGTTCTCATCAACATGTGATAATCACTCACTACTGCAGTACTGTGAGGGTCTCTAGTTCTCATCAACATGTTAGTATAATCACTCATACTGTACAGTACTGTGAGGGTTCTAGTTCTCATCAACATGTATAGTATACATCACTCATACTGTACAGTCCTGTGAGGGTTTTAGTTCTCATCAACATCGTATAGTATAATCACTCATACTGTACAGTACTGTGAGGGTTCTAGTTCTCATCAACATGTTAAGTATCACTCATACTGTACAGTACTGTGAGGGTTCTAGTTCTCATCAACATGTATAGTTATATCACTCATACTGACAGTACTGTGAGGGTTCTAGTTCTCATCAACATGTATAGTATAAATCATTCATACTGTACACACGTTACATGTGAGGGTTCTAGTTCTCATCAACATGTATAGTATAACACTCATACTGTACAGTACTGTGAGGGTCTAGTTCTCATCACATGTATATATACACTCATACTGTACAGACTGTGAGGGTTCTAGTTTCATCAACATGTATAGATCACTCATACTGTACCGTACTGTGAGGTTCTAGTTCTCATCTAACATGTATTAATCACTCATACTGTACAGTACTGTGAGGGTTTTAGTTTCTCATCAACATGTATAGTATAACACTCATACTGTAGAAAGTACAACAAAAAAAAAACAACAGTACTGTGAGGGTTCTAGTTCTCATCAACATGTATAGTATCATAACTCACTCATCTGTACAGTACTGTGAAGGGTTCTAGTTCTCATCAACATGTATAGTATAATCACTCATACTGTACAGTACTGTGAGGTTTAGTTCTCATAAACATGTATAGTAATAATCACTCATACTGTACAGTACTGTGAGGGTTCTAGTTCTCATCAAACATGTATAATCACTCATACTGTACAAGTATGTGAGGGTTTCTAGTCTCATCAACATGTATAGTATAATCACTCATACTGTACAGTCTGTGAGGGTTCTAGTTCTCATCAACATGTATATATAATCACTCATACTGTACAGTACTGTGAGGGTTCTAGTTCTCATCAACATATGTATAATCACTCATACTGTACAGTACTGTGAGGGTTCTAGTTCTCATCAACATGTATATATATCACATCCTGTACAGTACTGTGAGGGTTCTAGTTCTCATCAACATGTATAATACTCATACTGTACAGTACTGTGAGGGTTTAGTTCTTCATCAACATGTATAGTATCACTCATACTGTACAGTACTGTGAGGGTTCTAGTTCTCATCAACATGTATAATCACTCATCACTGTCCAGTACTGTGAGGGTTCTAGTTCTCATCAACATGTATATATCCCATTCGTAACCAGTACTGTGAAGGTTCTAGTTCTCATCAACATGTATAGTATAATCACTCATACTGTACAGTACTGTGAGGGTTCTAGTTCTCATCAACATGTATAGTATAGTCACTCATACTGTACAGTACTGTGAGGGTTCTAGTTCTCCCTCTCTCCTGCATTTACCCACACGTTCTCATCAACATCACATCTATCTTCTCTGGTGATGCATCTTGGAAAGTATCTTCTGGAATGTCTAATCCAACCCTGCCACTCTTCTTTCCCCACCAACCGGTCTTCCTTGATCCAAGTGTCCAAACTAAATCATTCCGAAGCCGTCCTCTTTTGTCTGTTTGGCAACGAGACTAAAAACAGGACACTTGGGTAGGCTTTCAGCTGAAATTGCAATCAGCTGTGTTTAGAATGATTCAATATTCTGCTGAGATTTTCTATATGTTTCAATCTGCTTAATGCAGAAATGCACGACATTTGCCATCATTCTGTTTTGAATGTGTTTAACAGTTTTGGAAACAGTGTGTTGCATTTGACAACATGTGCTGCAAATATATAGTTTTGCAGGTGGTGGAGTATGAATGAGAAAAGAGTTCATGGATTTTGGAGAATGTGGTCATTGGATGCATTTTGTGTGAAGGCAATGAAACATGATTCACAGTTTGGTCCACCTACACTTCTGTTTCACTGACTGTGTGAAGAGGTTTGACAACGTGACTTCAGTTTTGACCAATGCATGTTAGAAATTGGAAACAACTGTAAATTATCTGGACTTTAACAGTGTCTACCATCGTCTCTCCCTGCGCAACGCCTAAATAACGTCGGATTACTTCAGACTACTGAGTTCATCCCGAGTTCATTCGTGTACTTAGAAGTTTGTGGGTAACGTGGAGGCAGTAACATGACAGAAAAAGCATTTGTGAAAAGGTAAATAGGTTTGTCAGTGTATTCATAGACATCCAGGCCGTTTGTGTCCTCCTGTACGTGTCTGGTTGTACCTCATGTGTCAGTAACTCATGTTGGTTATTAAAACTATTTCCCACAACATTATTGAAGATCAGTGTCGGAAGCAGCAAACAGTCGTCCATTTGCCCATTTCTCTTCTTCTTGCAGACATCCAGTTCTATCACTTCATGCACCATGTGACTGACCTGAAGAAGAAGGAGATCATGATGACCTTTGACCTGCTAGACTGGAACGACAGCGGAGAGATCGGCTTCCAACAGTTCTACATGCTGGTCTGCAGTGAGGTAGTGTTCCTCTCTCTCTGTGTGTGTGTGTGTGTGTGTGTGTGTGTGTGTGTGTGTGTGGTGTGTGTGTGTGTGTGTGTGTGTGTGTGTGTGTGTGTTGTGTGTGTGGAGCATGTATTTTTGACTTGTCTGACAGCATTGAAGCTCAGATAAGCAATTAATTCATTGAACTGTATTACGTATTGACTGTTACTACACAACCGTGCAGTCAGGAGAATAGATCTTGTATATCAGAACCGTTCGGTCAGGAGAATAGATCTCGTATATCAGAACCGTTCGGTCAGGAGAATAGATCTTGTATATCAGAACCGTTCGGTCAGGAGAATAGATCTTGTATATCAGAACCGTTCGGTCAGGAGAATAGATCTTGTATATCAGAACCATGCAGTCAGGAGAATAGATCTTGTATATCAGAACCGTTCGGTCAAGAGAATAGAGCTTGTATATCAGAACCGTTCGGTCAGGAGAATAGAGCTTGTATATCAGAACCGTTCGGTCAGGAGAATAGAGCTTGTTTGTCACAACCGTTCGGTCAAACTGAAGGCCATTATCTGTTAACCTTGTGTATCATGAGAAAACCACTTCTCATATCTGGCTGTTTGACAAAGAGATGAAAACCCCTTGAACACAACCCACTTCCTATTTCATATCTCATGAACACATTGCAGTCATGTTTACAGAGACAACAAAAGGCTTTTCACTGCCATGATTCAAAGTTGACCAGAAAACAGAGGTTTCGTAGAAATGTAATAATCATAGCTGGAGCCGTAATGAGAAATGCACAGGGTAACGTACGTTACAGAACCTTCTGACACAGTGTGTCTTATTTTCATGTGTGTGAATGCATCA
Source organism: Salvelinus sp. IW2-2015 (assembly GCF_002910315.2). Lineage (NCBI taxonomy): Eukaryota > Metazoa > Chordata > Actinopteri > Salmoniformes > Salmonidae > Salvelinus > Salvelinus sp. IW2-2015. Next base: position 2,190,522 of record NC_036848.1, read on the forward strand.
CGTGTGTGTGTGTGCGTGCGAATGTGCATGAGTGAGTGAGTGTTCAATCTCTTCCAGCACCACGTGGAGAAGTACATCTTCTTCGTTACTCCAGGCCGGTGTTTGAGTTGTTGGACATGGATGGAGGTCGTACCATCAGCCCCGCCGAGTTCCAGGCCTCTGGCTTCCTGTTCAACCTCAAGGGACACGCCCTCGATAAGATCTTCTTCGAGTTCAATGTCTCCGGAGACGAGGTACACTGACTGACTCTCTGGGTTTGAAATGGCACCCTATGTAATATAGTGCACTACCTTTGACAAGGGCTCAGGGATCTTTTTGCTAACAAGATCTTCTAGTCTGATGTCTCTTGTTAGAGACGTGTCCACAGACAGCAATGTCTCTYCTGTCCAGCTTAAGGTTGGCATCTATGTGTTTCTACATAGTGTACTCTACACCTCTGTGTACATTAGCACCTGAGCTACAAAGAGTTGAAGATGTTCACTATCGGTGATCACGCCATTGGTGATTTTAGCATGTCAATCTTGGTAGGGCCAAAAAACACGTTATTACAGTGTATTCCCTGTACACCAAGTCAGAACCATAAGATAAATAAAGGGGGCATATAAACAGACAATGAAAGCTCTTACAATATTCAATGATTACATTTCTCTAAAACAGGTTATAGGCTATTTGTGCACCACCAAGTTAAGAGGTGAAAATAGACCAAATTATTAGGGTGAGGCACAGAACGAGGTTTGGGTCTTTGCGTGTCAAAAAAGATACACGTAATATAACACTATTTGACTCATTAAATAAGCTTTTAATTTAACACGTCAAATAACACAATTATATTATAGAATGTTGTGTGTTCTGAATTTGCACGTGCAAGCCAAGCGCCACCACTATCAGTAGCACTGTCAAAGCTGTACAAAAAGGTAGTCAAACAAGCACACACCATGCCACGAACGATGTGTTTACAATACCGCGTTGGTGAAAAGAGACTCAATTATTAGGGTGAGGCACATAGGCTACTAGCAGCTTACTACACAACATACACTTAGCATTACTTTATTAGCTATGGTGTACATTTCTCCCTTATGCAGCAGCATACAAGACATTTTTGGACTCACCTTGTGAAGGTGGCGCAGCGGTCCTGAGTTGGAAAATTTGGTCATCAAACCTTGTCATCAAAGTCTGGCATTCTCGGGATAAAAAAAAAAGCCACTCCATCGCATAGCAGGCTAACATTTGCAATTCCTGCAGTTAGCTACTGACTCCTTCCAAACCACTAATTGTTGAATTTGCGATTTCCAACTGGTTGTGTAATCTGTATGTGCAATGGGCCAATGAGCACCAATACATTTTATCTATAATTTCTCTTCATATGACAGGGACTGAAAAGGATTTGCCAGTAGATTGTCGACTTGATGACAACTGATGACTGCTAGCTAAGACTTTGAAAGTAAGATGTTGACATGATCATTCCAATCAAAGCTACTGTAGATATCACATCATTTGATGTCATTCAATCTGTGGCCAATGACCTTGAGCCTTCATGGATGGGCACTTCTAATATAACTATGGCAGAACCCAAGGGTACATTTGTTTTGAGCTCTGACCTTAGTACGTCAGCCCCAATTCTGTCCCATGAGTGACGGAAAACTGAGCTAATCAGGCACAACGCTCTGTATTTTCTGCTGGCTGCCCCACCACAAAAAGCACTGAACTAGGCTGAAACACCTGCATTTTGGAGCTGCCTTAAGAAAGCAAAAAAGAGACCATGTTTGTATGCAGCTTTTTTAACTCTGACTTTTTTAAATCTTTTTTTTTTTACATTGTTTGCAAACTGATATGTGACACATATTAATGCCAAAATAACTAAGAAAGTATGGTGCTCAAAACAGGTGCGGCCCTACCCCACCTGCCCCGGAAGACGGGCTGCCACCGATCGCCTGTATCGACATGCAGGAAGAGCCCAAGAAGAAGCAAGGATTTAGTCTGAGTTTCTCACTTTAATACTTTCTGGAGTTTGTATGTCATGATTGCTTGTAACTTATTTATGAACACTTTTCTTMATTCAAAACGTATTTCGTTTCATTGCTTGGCCTTTATACTTGTTTTAGAAGAACGTATTGATATGTTTTAAATACAGTTGGATGTGTTTTGATCCCAGGTTGCAGATGAGAAGAGCCAGCACCCCCAGACAGGAGAGAGGTGTGACCAATGCAGGGGTCACACACACCTCCCGACTGACACAGCGGACGCAGCTACCACACTGACTGAGATAGGGAGAGAGGGAGAAAGAGGAGAATAGGAGTGAAGTTGTTTAGGAAGTACTGTGCTTCTTGTCGATACCTGGCAGAGGTGTTTGTAGTGTGTGTGTGTAAGTGTGTGAAAGTGTGTGTGTCTGACGAAACGCAACAGCTATACCAACATGAGCCATTGAAACTGGTTAGCCACCACTGCCAAAGAAACTACCAGGTTACAGTGCCATGCTATGCAGCTRAATCTACTCCTATACCTCAAAACATTTCCCTTTCGGTTCCAGGACTCTCGTTGAGTGACCCTGGGAGGTTTATTGCTACCACGAGTCTCTTCCAGGTTCCTATAACTCCTCTGTGCCTCTGACTATGTGTGGCCAGGTATTTCTGGATGACTCTGGGCAGACAAAAACAAAAGTAGCTTCTAAGAAGCCGTAGTCTCACTAACCTTTCACTCCGATACCACTCTTGTCAATGGGCAGACTCTCTGTCCCCTCACATACACACCCACTTGCTCAGAATGAAGTGTGCTGCCTGACTCAGAGGTATGACATCATCCACACTTTCATCAGAGAGAGCGAAAACAACAACAATGATGATGTAATGCAAGTATCTATCTTTGCCCATTGGAGGATTGACAGTTTGATGCACCATAGTGAACCTCTGTCAGGAGCTTTCAAGGGGCAGTCCTGTTAGATCTCTTATAGAGTGCATTCGGAAAGTATTCAGTCCTCTTAACTTTTTCCACATTTTGTTACGTTACAGCCTYATTCTAAAATGTATTTAAAAAAAATTGAAAATAAAAAAACTCAGCAATCTACACACAATACCCAATAATGACAAAGTGAAAACAGGTTTTAAGAAATGTTTACAAATGTATTGAAAATAAAAAACAAATACCTTATTTACATAATTATTCAGACCCTTTGCTATGAGACTCAACATTGAGCTCAGGTGCATCCTGTTTCCATTGTACTGAGTAAAGGCCCTGAATACCTATGCAAATGTAATATTTCAGTTATACATTTTTTATAAAATAGCATACATTTATAAAAACCTGCTTTTGCTTTGTCATTATTGGGTATTGTGTAGATTGATGAGGGGAAAAAAACAAATGAATCAATTTTAGAATAAGGCTGTAACGTAACAAAACGTGGAAAAGTCAAGGGGTCTGAATACTTCCCGAATGCACTGTAAACTGGTTAAAGAAACGTTAAATAAACATAGTTCATAGGGTTGGTTCCAGCATGTGTCTGGCATCGTCTTCTTTCTGGGCGTTCTGCCAGATGGTCCTAAGGAGGGGGTCATGTTGCACCCCCTCATATCTGTACCAAGCACCAGCAGGAACCAAGGATTATTTATGACACTAAAACAAGATTAACATTTTCAAAGCTGTCTCTTCACAAGATAAAATGTTGTCTTCTCAGTCTTCTCACTGTTGTCTTCTCAGTCTTTCACACCTCCATCTCTCCCTCACGCCCTACTCAGTTTAAATGTCATGGCCAGTTCATGACCCTTGGGCCCTATAGATCACCCAGAGTTCATCCTGGTGACCTCCCTACCTACCTGTGTACCACTTAGCCAACAAAGCCTTCCTCCACTTAACCTGCTCATTAGAGGAACACTGCCTCATTCTCCAATTGTTGTCATGAGGCACTAGGAGGACAATAGAGACCTGTTGCACAGCTTTGTCACTGTGTCATTTGCATCCCTGTGTGTGTGTGTCTGTCCTTCGCGTGCGGCAGCGTTGCGAGGTCTAGGCTGAGGCTCCTTCCTCTCTGTATTCAGGTGTTTCAGGTTTGACCAGCTACACAGCTGTGACACAGTTCAGGTTCAGCTGGAAAGATACTTTTGTATATATAGTGTATGTTGACACCCCTTCAAATTAGTAGATGTGCCCATTTCAGCCACACCCATTGCAGACAGGTGTATAAAATCGAGCACACAGCCATGTAATCTCCATAGACAAACATTGACAGTAGAATGGCCTTACTGAAGAGCTCAATTACTTTCAATGTGGCACCATCACAGGATGCTACCTTACCAACAAGTCACTTCGTCAAATTTCTGCCCTGCTAGAACTGCTCAGGTCAACTGTAAGTGATAGGCCACACAAGCTCACAGAATGGTACCACCAAGTGCTGAAGCGCGTAGCACGTAAAAATCTTCTGTCCTCGGTTGCAACACTCACTACCGAGTTCCAAACTGCCTCTGGAAGCAACATCAGGCAATTACTGTTCGCCGGAAGCTTCATGAAGTGGGTTTCCATAGCCGAGCAGCCGCACACAAGCCTAAGATCACCATGCGCAATGCCAAGCGTCGGCTGGAGTAGTGTAAAGCTCGCCGCCATTGGACTCTCATGCTTCACCATCTGATAGTCCGACGGACTAATCTGGGTTTGGCAGATACCAGGAGAACGCTACCTGCCCCAATGCATAGTCTCAACTGTACATTTTGGTGGAGGAGGAATAATGGTCTGGGGCTATTTTTTWWAAATCGTTCAGGSTAGGCCCCTTAGTTCCAGTGAAGGGAAATCTTAACGCTACAGCATACAATTACATTCTTGATGATTCTGTGCTTCCAACTTGGTGGCAACAGTTTGGGGAAGGCCCTTTCCTTTTTCAGAATGACAATGCCCCCTTGCACAAAGCGAAGTCCATACAGAAATGGTTTGTCGAGATTGGTGTGGAAGAACTTGACTGGCCTGCGCAGAGCCCTAACCTCAACCCCATCGAGCACCTTTGGGATAATTTGGAACGCCGACTGCGAGCCAGGCCTAATTGCCCAACATCAGTGCCCGACCTTACTAATACTCTTGTGGCTAAATGGAAGCRGGTCCCCGCAGCAATGTTCCAACATCTAGTGGAAAGTCTTACCCAGAAGAGTGGAGGCTGTTATAGAAGCAAAGGGGGATCAACTCCATATTAATGCCCATGATTTTGGAATGAGATGTTAGACGAGTAGATGTTCACATACTGCTGGTCATGTAGTGTATCTAAAGAACACACCTGCTCATGTTTGAAATCAGAACCCAACATAATCTGAAGATTAAAACGTGTCATGAGGTCGTTTTTGCAGACCAGAGAAAACACGCAGACTGTATGTACCTAGCCTCACCAGCCACCCTGATCTCACGAGCTTACATGAATGGTTCACTAGTAGCGGTCTGGATGGCTCGTGAGGCTAGCATCTACTTAAATACCGCCGCAGAACCACATCAACATATGAAACGTGGGGTCAAAATGACTGGTGATTTTGGGCTGGTTATCAGTATCACTCTTCCTCTATACATGACCATTCTGTAATGGAACGCAGATCTTATGCATATAAGATCTGCGAAGGGAAGAGCATGTGGATTAGAGGAAAGGAGATGAAGGACAGGTAAAGTGAGTGTCACAAAGCATATCTGTTTGAGTAAAAAAAGTGGAAATGAGAGTAGGAGTGAAAGTCTTGGGGATAAACATGTGCAACAGTGAAACTATTAGTCCCGTCCCCGTCAGTCTAATCCCTGTCTGACAGGAAGTAACTATTGTGTTAAAAAAAGAAGAAGAGGCCCACATCTTATAATTCCACTTCCCCTTAACGGGTAATAAAACTACAGTCCTGTGATAGTGTGTATTTTATGTCACCGTGGCCCCAGATCACACAATTCAAAGATGGTGGATAAATGAAGATATCCAGTAAAGGCTGTTTACCATTAAAAAAATGCATCACAGTTCCTGTCCACTTCAGGCAGGAGTGGGCAATTCCAGTCCTCGAGGGCWTGATTAGTGTCAGTTTTGCMCCAGCCCCATTTAACTTCTCTAGGATATGTGGGAAGCTAACGTCCCACTTGGCCAAAAGCCAGTAAAAATGCATAGCGCCAAATTCAAATATATTACTATAAATTTTCAAGCTTTCATRAAATCACACATGAAAGACACCAAATTAAAGCTACACTTGTTGTGAATCCAGCCAACATGTCGGATTTCAAAAAGGATTTACGGCAAAAGCACACCAAACGATTATGTTAGGTCAGTAGATGGCTGTGTTTTCTGTGGCTGGAAAAATGGCTGTGTTTTCTGTGGCTATTTTTCCAGCCACAGAAAACACAGCCATTTTTCCACCCAAAGAGAGTAGTAACAAAAAGCAGAACTAGAGATCAAATTAATCACTAACGTTTGATAATCTTCATCAGATGACACTCATAGGACTTCATGTATGTTTTGTTCAGTAAAGTTCATATTTATATCCAAAAATCGGAGTTTAGGCGGGACGCTACTGTCTCACTTGGCAAAAAGCCAGAGAATATGCAGAGCGCCAAATTCAAATTAATTACTATGAAAATTACTATAAAAATTAAACTTTCATTAGTTACCAAATTAAAGCTACACTGGTTGTGAATCCAGCCAACATGTCAGAATTCAAATAGGCTTTTCGGTGTAAGCAAACAATGCTATTATCTGTGGATAGCACCATTGTAAACAAAGAGAGAGAAGCATATTTCAACCCTGCAGGCGCGACACAAAACGCAGAAATAAAAATATAATTCATGCCTTACCTTTGACGAGCTTCTGTTGTTGGCACTCCAATATGTCCCATAAACATCACAAATGGTCCTTTTGTTCGATTAATTCCGTCGATATCCAAAATGTATTTTTTTGGCGCGTTTGATCCAGATCCTTCCAAATTGCTCAAAYGTGACTACAAAATATCTCAAAGGTTACCTGTAAACTTTGCCAAAAAATGTCAAACTACTTTTGTAATACAACTTTAGGTATTTAACGTTAATAATCGATAAAATTGAAGACGGGATGATCTGGTTCAATACAGGATTAAAACCAACTATAGCCAGCGTTCGGCTCACGCGCTTCTATCTAACAGGACACTTAATGTGACTCATTCAAGATGGCCGTACTTCTTCATTACACAAAGGAATAACCTCAACCAATTTCTCAAGACTGTTGACATCCGGTGGAAGCGGTAGGAACTGCAAGCAGGTCGATTAGAAATCTGGTTTCCCAATGAAAATCCATTGAAAAGAGAGTGACCTCAAAAAAAAAGAATTCTGAATGGTTTGTCCTCRGGGTTTCRCCTAATAAATAAGTTCTGTTATACACAGACATGATTCAAACAGTTTTAGAAACTTCAGCGTTTTCTATCCAAATCTACTAACAATATGCATATCTTATCTTCTGGGGATGAGTAGCTGGCAGTTGAATTTGGGTATGCTTTTCATCCAAACGTGAAAATGCTGCCCCCTATCCTAGAGAAGTTAAGGGGTGGTTCTAACATAGGCACCAATGCGATAGAAACTGGGTCTGGTCTACTTAGTTTATTGACTATATATGTTCCAGACAAAAGGAACCAATTAAATGCCTCCCTTTCGCTTCTTTCTCTGACATACGTTCCCCAAGACTGCTGCCGGCAGATGTGAGATATAAGTGTTGCAGGTGCTCTATTTCACCACTAGATGGTGGCAGTAGCTTAGGGATGTTTGAGCAAATATTGTGAAGGTATCAAACACACTTCAAGCTATTCGGGTATGAGACATTTCAGTGTCCTTATTTAGACCTGGCTTGATTTAGGATTCTTAGTAAACATGTTCAAATAAGGCTTGTGTTGTTCCATTGTCTTGTGAGTTATGGATGTGGAGTTGAAAAGCTTTTTGTGTGTGGTCTTGTGGTCCTTCTGAGAGGTCGAAGCTCATGATTGTTAAATTAGTTCTGTACTCCAGTGGCCAGATTGTGAAGCGGATTATGTATTTCAGATGCAGTTGGGGGTATATTTACATTTGATATTTTAGTCATTTAACAGACACTTATCCAGAGAGACTTGCAGGTTAGGCGTGGGGGGGGGGGATTATTTAAGATACTATTGAAGAGGTAGGGTTTCAGTTGTTTTCTGAAGATGGGCAGGGACTCTGCTGTTCTAGCTTCAGGGGGAAGATAGTTCTACCATTGGGGTGCCAGGACAGAGAAGAGCTTGGACTGGGCTGAGAGCTTGGACTGGGAGCGGGGTGACATGGGAGAAGCTGGGAAGGTTGAACCCCAGGCAGGTTGTAGCATTCTGGATAAATTGCAGGGGTTTGATGGCACAAGTGGGGAGCCCAGCCAACAGTGAATTGCACTAGTCAAGAYGGGAGATGACAAGTGCCTGGATTAGGACCTGCGCCGCTTCCTGTGTGAGGTAGGGTCGTACTCTACGGATGTTGCAGAGCATGAACCTGCAGGAGCGATGCACTGCTTTAATGTTTGCAGAGAATGACAGGGTATTGTCCAGGGTTACGACAAGCTTCTTTGCACTCTGGAAGGGGGACACCATGGAGTTGTCAACCGTGATGGAGAGGTCTTGTAGCAGGTAGGCCTTCCCTAGGAGGCAGAGAGGCTCCATCTTGTCGAGTTTGAGCTTAAAGTGGTGGGCCGACATCCAAGCTGAGATATCTGCCACCTGGGTGTCAGAAGAGAAAAGTAGTTGAGTGTCATCCGCATAGCAATAATAGGAGACCACGTGAAGATATGATGGAGCCGAGTGACTTGGTGTATAGAGAGAAGAGGAGAGGGCCTAGAACCCTGGGTGACACCAGTAGTGAGAGTACATGGTGCAGACACAGATGCTGTCCACATCACCTGGTAGGAGCGGTCTGGCAGGTATGACACAATCCATGAGTGTGCAGAGCCTGAGACACCTAGCCTTGAGAAGGTGGAGAGGAGGCAGAGCCTGAGACGCCCAGCCCTGAGAGGGTGGAGAGGAGGCAGAGCCTTTGAGACACCCCAGCCCTGAGAGGGGTACAGAGGAGGCAGAGCCTGAGATAACCCAGCCCCTGAGAGGGTAGAAGAGGAGGCAGAGCCTGAGACACCCAGCCCTGAGAGGGTACAGAGGAGGCAGAGCCTGAGACACCCAGCCCTGAGAGGGTACAGAGGAGGCAGAGCCTGAGACACCCAGCCCTGAGAGGGTAGAGAGGAGGCAGAGCCTGAGACGCCTAGCCCTGAGAGGGTGGAGAGGAGGCAGAGCCTGAGACGCCTAGCCCTGAGAGGGTATGGAGAGGAGGCAGAGCCTGAGTTGCCCAGCCCTGAGAGGGTGGAGAGGAGGCAGAGCCTGAGATGCCCAGCCTTGAGAAGGTGGAGAGGAGGCAGAGCCTGAGATGCCCAGCCTTGAGAGGGTGGAGAGGAGGAACTGATGGATCACAGTGTTGAAGGCAGCAGATAGATCTAGGAGGATGAGAACAGAGGAGAGAGAGTCGGCTTTGGCTGTGCAGAGAGCATCCGTGACAGAGAAGAGCAGTCTCATTTGAGTGACCCGTCTTGAAGCCTGACTGGTTAGGTTCAAGAAGATTGTTCGAAGACAGATAGCGAGAGAGTTGGTCAGAGACAACACGCTGAAGTGTTTTGAAAATAAAAGATAGAAGGGATATTGGTCTGTAGTTTTTGATGTCAGATGGGTTGAGTGTTGGATTCTTGAGGAGGGGAGCGACTCTAGCCATTTTGAAGTCAGAGGGAACTCATCCAGCGGTCAGGGATGATTTGATGAGGGAAGGTTTCCAGAGATGGTCTGGACAAGGGAGGAGGGGATGTGGTTGAGTGAGCAGGTTGTCCAGGAGCTGGACCTCAACAGTTGCAAGATTTCATCTGGAGAGAGAGGGGAGAAAGAGGTCAAGGCATAGGATAGTTCTGTGTGAGTGCGACCAGTGGACTCAATAGGCTCATTGAATGAGGAGCAGATGTCAACATTCTTTTCAAAGTGGTTGTGTCGTGGCAGAATCAGATTTAGCTATGTAACATAGATAGATAAGATGTTATTTTCATCATATGCTTGTGAGATACTTGTCATTAGAATCTTCTGAGCTAGGGATTGGTAACTTGGGGCCAGAGAGGGGAGAGGTCAGGCTTGTCTTCATATGTCAATGTATCTGTTAAACCATGTGGTGCTAAGTAGAATATTAGAAGGGGAGGAGGACAGAGTGGAAYGTTGGTTTCTTATGGGAACGTTGTTTGTATCTATTCCTAAACCATGGGATGGAGTTATTTATTGGGAAACCAGTTAGTTATCTCATACAATGTCTGTACGCCAGTCACTCCCGACTTTTTTCATAGGGGGAAGGAGTTTGGCCGTGTTTGGAACCATTGTATGTCCCCTCTGAGGTTGCCCTTATCTTGACCTAGTATTTGACCTAAGGGGCTCACTGTCTGATTTTGAGTTTGTCCAGGTTTGGGAGTATCTAGAAATGACAATTGATATATGCCATTGGATGAGGTAATGTTTTGGTAGACAGTGAAGTATCAAGCATGAGATTTAAACCTTGTCTTGGGAGATCAAACTGAACGATGATTTATAGCTGATGCTGTCTAGCGATAGGATACTCYTCTTTCGGGTAAAGGATTCTTTGTAAGTTGAGAGGGGTGTATYTTGGCTATAAATGAAACTAAGAATTGTTTTGTAAGSACTCTCAGAGAATTCATTKATAGACACTGAATTGATCTGAGAGTCATTAAAGGGCTTTGGTGAAGCTTGTATATATATATTAAAAATGGAATATATAATTTAACTCTGACTTGTGTGTGGTTGGCTCTCTCTCTCTCTTTATTGAGTAATACAGGAAATTACCACGACAGT
>NC_036848.1:2201993-2221969 GCF_002910315.2 Salvelinus sp. IW2-2015
TTAAAAAAGGATTTACTGCGAAAGAATACGATGCGATTATCTGAGCACAGAGCCCCATACCAAAATACTATTTCAACCAGCACAGGCGTAACAAAATCAGATTGCAATGAAATAAATCGTTTACCTTTGAAGATCTTGCTCTGTTTGCAATCCCAAGGCTCATTGTTACACAATGAATGGTCTTTTGTTCGGTTAAATCCATTTTTATAGCCTAACACGAAACATTTTGTGAACGCTTATCTCGTTGAATTTCGTGTCATTCAATTTGACGAAACATTCGACGTAAATACACAGACTAAACCTGACTTTATCGAGTCATGTTTGGTTTCCTTGCAATCAACTTTTTGTTTGTAACACAACCAAACTTGATGGGTCATTTCGCGGGATGTACTGACCCAAAGAAACCGATTGGAAGACAAGTAACGACCTCATTGTGCACCAATTATATGACCGCTGTTTCGTTGATTGACTGTATTTTAACCCAATGACCCCTGGTCGTCTTGAAATCTAGCTGGGTAGATAGCCAATGAGCAGAGGTAAACGGCAATATGTAATGTTTCTGTGTTGGAAGACCAACCCATGTGGTAAACTCCGGCGTAAAGACGGTCATTCGCCATTGAAGATTCATACTGGAAGGAGCCAAGCTCATTACGCACAGCACTATACCGGTAACACGCATCTTCAGCTGTTTATATATCAAACATCATGGCGAATAAGTCAGGGAAAGCTAAATCTAAGACTAGATATACGAATGTAGCCAAAATTAGAGGAAATTGATCGTGAAAGTGAAACATTTGCTTTTGGAAGACGACTCAGTTAGCGACCATGACTCAAATGGAAGCATATTTTTTGAACGGAGAGGACATTGTTTTGGACTGGTAAGTTCTTCTCATGCTAATGCCGTTGTTTGAAATTAATAATATAAAATATTATTTGTGATTGTTTTTACATTTTATTTGCAATATATAAAAATTTWATGAAATGTGTAAAGTACACTGTTCATATTTACTCTTGAGATGCTGTCCTGTTGCACCCTCTACAACCACTGTGATTATTAGTGTCTGACCCTGCTGGTCATCTATGAACGTTTGAAAATCTGTTCTGTTATAATCTCCACCCGGCACAGCCAGAAGAGGACTGGCCACCCCTCATAGCCTGGTTCCTCTCTAGGTTTCTTCCTAGGTTTTGGCCTAGACCTGCATTGCTTGCTGTTTGGGGTTTTAGGCTGGGTTTCTATACAGCACTTTGAAATATTAGCTGATGTACGAAGGGCTATATAAATAGATTTGATAGAGGACTGAGGGTCTTCCAAATATTGAAAGTGTGTAAATAGTTACCCATGTTATTTTGTAAATGTATATATTTTTTTTCTTCATATTTTGTTTAATATTTTTTTCCCTCCATTTTTTGGGGGGGTGTGTTAGAATACCATTTTGGTATTTTGTATATAGTTATTTGTTTCAAAATGTATACCTTCACCAATTTGGCCACTTGGGTACATTTGGGCTACTTGTGTGGGACACCTGGGTCATGATAAATGTCATGTAATGTAGCACACTCATTTTGGAAGTTATCATTCTGAAACTTTGCACAAGTACTGTTTCCGTCTAATGTTTTCCACTGAAATTGTCCCCATATTCGTATCTGAATGTTTGTTTTATCTTGTTCATTTTAAAGATGATACAACAATTAAGAAGAAAAAAAACGTATGTTTTTTTCATTGTATTATCTAAACCAGATCTATTGTGTTATATTCTYCTACATTCAATTCACATTCACACAAACTTCAGAGTGTTTTCTTTCAAATGGTACCAAGAATATGCATATCCTTGCTTCTGGGCCTGAGCTAGAGGCAGTTAGATTTGGGTATGTCTTCAGGCGGAAATTGAAAAGGAAGGGGGGGGGGGGGGTAGCTGTTAAAGAGGTTTTAACAAGGCCATCGTTTTGGTGAGGACATCAACTTGTGATGCACATCAAACTTGTCAAAAGTAATTTTGGCTCCAAAATTGTTTACAGACAGATTAATTTTTCACTTTATTTCAATGATTTCAGTAATTTCAGTGGTGCAGTAGTTTTACATACACTAAGTTTGGACGTGGGGCAGTTTAAACCAGCTTGGAAAATCGTCCCAGAAATTATGTTCATGGCTTTAGAAGCCTTCTTGGGATACGTATGATTTACAATTAGCTCGTGAGAGCTCAATTGTGAGCCAGTTACCGTGGGTGTTATATTCAAAGGCCTATCACGTTCAAACTCAGTGCCTCTTCTGCTGATATCTGAGAATACAATCAAAGAGAAGGATCATTGCCCAAAACTCTCAGAAAGTAGAAAGTGTAGACCTCACCAAGTCTGGTTCACCTCCTCTGGGAGAAATTTTCCAAATTGCCTGAAGGTACTGACGGGTTCATTTGTGCGTGCACTGGTCTGTACAAACAATAGTACGCATCAAGTTATAAATCACCGATGGGACCAGCAGCCTTCGCCATTACCACTATCAGGAAGGAGGAGCGCGGTTTCATGGTTCTCCTAGAGATGAAACTGATACTTGGTGGCGAAAAGTGCAGAATCAGTTCCTCAGAAAGCTGCTCCATAAACCGGCATAAAAAGCCAAAGACTTCGTTGCAACAGCAATGGGGACAAAAGAGATTGTACTTTTGAGAAATGTTCCTCTAGTCTGATGAAACAAAATAGAACTGTTCGGCTATAATGACCATCGCATGTTTGGAGGAAAAAGCGGGATGCTTGCAAGCCGGAAGACACCAATCCCCAAACCGTGGATCACGGGGGTACATCTCAAGACATCCCATCAGGGAAGTTAAGCTTTTGTCGCAAATGGGTCTTCCCAATGAACAATGACCCAAGCATACTTGCCAAATTGGTGGCAAAATGGCTTAAGGGACAACAAAGTCAATGTATTGGGATGGCCAGCACAAAGCCTTGACCTCAATCCTATAGAACATTTGTGGCAGAACTGGAAAAAGCATGTACGAGCAAGGAGGCCTACAAACCTGACTCAGTTCAACACCAGCTCTGTCAGGAGTAAATGGGCCAAAAATTCACGCCAAATTATTGTGGGAAGCTTGTGGAAGGCTACCCAAAACGTTTGACTCAAGTTAAACAATTAAAAGGCAATGCTACCAAATAAGAATTGAGTGTATGTAAACTTCTGACCCACTGGTAATGTGATGAAAGACATTAAAGCTGAAATAAATAATTCTCTATTATTATTCTGACATTTCACATTCTTAAAATAAAGTGGTGATCCTAACGATCTAAGGCAGGGAATTTTTACTTGGATTAAATGTCAGGAATTGTGAAAAACTGAGTTAATGTATTTGGCTAAGGTGTACGTTAACTTCCGACTTCAACGATATCGTTCAAACCTCTTCTCTATGAAGAAAGGTTGAGTCATCTAAAATACATTACATTTATTATTAAGAAACACTCCCCTTCCTGAAGTGTGTTAGACATGCCTGCACCTGCCAGATTATCTCAGAGATGTCATACTCTCTGATATATTGCCACAGTTCATCCATACTGTCAAGTCTACTACAGTGTCCAAGGCCCTACATCACATCATGTACTGGAGAAGATGAATACAGCTTTAGTGAGTGTTTGTACATGCGTTATATTTTTTCACTGTCCTGATTGATTTATTTGTGTATTCTTCCGTGTTTGTGTGCGTCTACGGGTGTGAGGATGTGTGATATGTTGTGTTACTGTGACCAATCCCCATATACATACCATCTCTATTGATTCGTCCATGTGTTCTTACCATTTATTTGAAGTGTGATTGGATGTCTACTGAAATGACACATGTTATTCCGGAAGGTCATACTGCATATACAGAGGATTCATGTAGGACACATCACCAATAGAGTGAGACATTGACTGTAAAAATCTATTCTAAACTGTAGGCAGGGTAATCTATTCTAAAGTGTAGGCAGGGTAAATGAAGATGAATGCGACATCTACAACAATAATAATTATGTATTCAACTTCTACAGCACTTTTCCTTACTGAAAGAATCTCAAAGTGCTTGAAAAAGCAAAACAAACAAGAATCAAATAAAACATCTTCATGATAGTCTGGACTACAATTTTCAGGAAGAGTTTAACGTTTTAGGGTTTTAAGCCAACAGATGGAGTTTAACGTTTTTAGGGTTTTAAGCCAACAGATGGAGTCAAGAGGAGTGAGAAAGTCTGTGGACCTTCTCAGAGTTCACAAATTTCCAGAATCCTACTTTGATTGGCAGGTAGAGTCATTAGCTATGTCGTACCCTGATGTCACGCTGGGTGACAGAGGCTGGTGTCACGCTGTTTATCTTCTCTTCACAGGGTGACAGGCTGGTGTCACACTGTTTATTTTCCCTTCACAGGGTGACAGAGGCTGGTGTCACACTGTTTATCTTAGGGATAGCCTGCTGGAGAGGAGAGAGTACAGAGGAGCTGAGGGATAGCCTGCTGGAGAGGAGAGAGTACAGATGAGCTGAGGGATAGCCTGCTGGAGAGGAGAGAGTACAGAGGAGCTGAGGGATAGCCTGCTGGAGAGGAGGGAGTACAGAGGAGCTGAGGGATAGCCTGCTGGAGAGGAGGGAGTACAGAGGAGCTGAGGGATAGCCTGCTGGAGAGGAGGGCGTACCATTATATCACATCCTCGCAGACAGAAACACACAGTACCAGAAAGTTCACTTACCTGTACGGGAAACTTATAAACAGTATTTAGACTCTTCTTGCATCATAAATTTCACCTTATTCTTTTATTACATTTTACCTTTTTATATATATATATTATGATTTTTGTTGTCCCTTTTGTTGGTTGTTGGCGCATTTTTTTTTAAATAGAATTTTAAAACATGCAATCTCCCTCAATGCGCCAACAACCAACAAAAATAACAAGAGAAAAAAGACAAAGAAGAAAAACAGAAAACAACGCAAAAAACAAAAGACATTAAGGACAACAAAAATCATAAGAGGAAGGCCAACTGAATATGTTTTAGGGCATGTATGGCACTATTTTCTTGAGTGTATGTGTGCGTATGTCCATGTGTGTGCGTTTGAATGCGAGTGTGTGTGTACGCATGTACAAGAACTTGCGTGGCATCAGCCTTAGGCAAACAGGCAATGGATGTAACAGTGGAATACTTATCACCAGGGCCTAAATGTCAAAAGTAGTGTACTTTGTAGGGAATAGCACACAGGGATGCACATTATATCGTAGAAGGTTCAACTACGACAGTGGTGCTCAACTCGAGGGCCACAGTGTCTTTGGACTTTGGTTCCATCTAACAAACCTGCTTTAAATAATATGCTATGAATTTGCCACAAAGCACTCACACGTTTTGTGATTTTTGGCACAGAAGATTTTGCTTCAACAAGACGAACAGATTGTTTAAATAGAGTGAAAGAAAGAAGTGAAAGATGGTTATGTTGTTAGGGATTGACTGGAAGTATTCAGATGTGTGGTCAGGTGTGCCAGGCAATGAGTCTGACATTGATTGGCTCTATTGTGTATTCAGCTGGCATCTGAAATGAGTATTGAGCCTGACTGCCCGAACAATGACATCACAGCAGCCTTGAGAGAGAGAGAGAGAGAGGGGAGGGGGGGGGGGGGGGGGGGATGGTAGAGAGAGACAGACCACGCAACACAGAACTGCCCTCCAGATAACAGCAAGCTAACACCAAGCCTTGAACGAGAGAGCGATTGTCTACTTCACTTGATTTGGCAATGTAAACATACTATGCATTCAGAAAGTATTCCGAGCCCTTGACTTTTCCATAGCCTTATTCTAAAATGGATTAAACAAAAATAAATCCTCATCAATGTACATACAATACCCCAAAATGACAAAGCGAAAACAGGTTTAGAAAGTTTTGCAAATTTATGACAAAGAAAAAACAGTAATACCTTATTTACAWACGTATTCAGACCCTTTGCTATAAGACTCAAAATTGAGCAAAGGTGCATCCTGTTTCCATTGATCATCCTTGAGCTGTTTCAACAACTTGATATGAGTCCACCTGTGGTAAATTCAATTGATTGGACATGATTTGGAAAAGTACACACCTGTCTATATAAGGTCCCACGGTTGACAGTGCATGTCAGAGCAAAAACCAAGCCATGAGGTTGAAGGAATTGTCCATAAAGCTCCGAGACAGGATTATGTCGCGGCACAGATCTGGGGAAGGGTACCAAAACATTTCTGCAGCGTTGAAGGTCCCCAAGAACACAGTGGCCTCCATCATTCTTAAAACTTTTTAGGGATAGGGGGCAGTATTCGGAAGTTTAATGACTGAGGTGCCCAAAGTAAACTGCCTGTTACTCAGGCCCAGAAGCTAGGATATGCATGGTAGAATTGGTTAGAAAACACATTAAAGTTTCTAAAACTGTTAAAATAATGTCTGTGTATAACAGAACTGATTTGGCAGGCAAAACCGAGGACAATCCATCCAATAACATTTTGAGGTCATTCGACTTTCCAATACTTTTCTATTGGAAAGCCGAATTATTTGGACCCAGATTACAGTTCCTATGGCTTCCACTAGATGTCAACAGTCTTAAGAAATTTCTTTTTTTTTGAAAAATGAAGTATTCGTATTCTTTCTAAGTGTCACTCAGAAGGACTCGTATTTTGGTGCGCGTGAATGACTGCGCGGTCCTTTGTTTTTCTCCGGTATTGGAAAGAGTTTATTCCGTCTTAAATTTTATCGATTATTTACATATTAGGGTACCTGAGGTTGGATTACAAATGTTGTTTGAACCAAGTTTACAGGTTACTTTTTCCATTCCTTTGTAGGCATGTTGGACATTTTTGGGATAAGAAGGACTTTATCGAACAAATTTATTTTATTGTGTAACTGGGACATTTGGGATTGCAAAAAGATGAAGATCGTCAAAAGGTAAGCGATTTATTTTAATCGCTATTTCTGACTTTCGTGATGCATCTGCTTGGTTGGAAAATGATTGTGACCCGCTCTGGTGAGGGCGCGCAGTCTCCGGTATTGAATATACTATTTTCCRTCTTAAATTTTATTGTTTATTTACATTAGGGTACCTGAGGATTGATTAGGAACGTTGTTTGACATGTTTGGACCAAGTTCATTGGTAACATTTGGGATTAGTTTTGTATGCATTTTGAACGAGGGGAAACTGGTGAATTAAATAAACATACTTTTTTGGGATATAAAGGACTTTATCGAACAAAAGGACCATTTGTTATGTAACAGAGATCCCTGTGATTGCAACCAGATGAAGATCTTCAAAGATCGCTATTTCTGACTTTTGTGATGCATCTGCTTGGTTGGAAAATGTATTTAATGCGTTTGTATGCGGGACGCTGTCCTCAGATAATCGCATGGTGTGCTTTCGCCGTAAAGCCTTTTTGAAATCTGACAACGCGGCTGGATTAACAAGAAGTTTCTTTTAAATGATGTAAATGTTTAAATTATGTATGACACTAATTTATGAAAGTTTAATATTACGATCTCTGTCATTCGAATTTGGCGCTCYGCAATTTCACCGGATGTTGTTGAGGTGGGTCGCTTGAGGTACGCCTAGCCCAAAGTTAAATGGAAGAAGTTTGGAACCACCAAGACTCTTCCTAGAGCTGACCGCCTGTCCGAACTGAGCATTCGAGGGAGAAGGGCCTTGGTCAGAGAGGTGACCAAGAACCCAATGGTCACTCTGACAGAGCTCAAGATTTCCTCTGAGGAGATAGGATAACTTTTCAGAAGGACAACCGTCTCTGCAGCACCACCAATCAAGCCACTAGATGGACGCGACTCTTCAGTAAAAAGTACATGACAGCTCGATTGGAGTTTGCCAAAAGGCACCTAAAGGACTCCCAGACCATAAGAAACAAGCTTTTCTGGTCTGATGAAACCAAGATTGAACTCTTTGGCCTGAATGTCAAGCGTCACATCTGGAGGAAACCTAGCACCATCCCTACGGTGAAGAATGGTGCTGGCAGCATCATGCTGTGGGTATGGTTTTTAGCAGCAGGGACTTGGAGACTAGTCAGGATCGAGGGAAAGATGAACAGAGCAAGGTACAGAGAGATCTTTGATGAAAGCCTGCTCCAGAGTGCTCAGAACCTCAGACTGGGGTGAAGGTTCACCTTCCAACAATACAATGTCTGTTTCGCTAACTCAGCATCTTGACTTCAATCTGAAACTACTGTAGAGTGTAACTTAGGTCCCTGAGACTAACATTAGAAAGTCAGATAGTTATGAGAATAACTAGTTAATGTAACCTCTTAGAACTAGGGGGCGCAGTTTTCGCTTTTGGCTAAAAAGGCGTAACCATTTGAAACTGCCTATTTCTCAGCCCCCGAAACTAGAATATAAATTATTCCTCGTTTGGAAAGAAACCGTAGGAAGTGAAAACCCATCCATATCTCTGTATTTTCAATGAGAGCTTGGTTGAAAATATGGCACACCCAGAAAAAAAAATCCAAACAAGAAGTGGAACTTCAGGTTTTTGCCTGCCATATGAGTTCTGTTAATCTCACAGATTTAATTACTCACAGACTTAACTTGTGTTTTCTATCCAATACTAATAATAATATGCATATATTAGCAACTGAGACTGAGGAGCTGGCTGTTTACAATGGGCACCTTTCATCCAAGCTACTCAATACTCAAAGGGGGGGGATGGTAACGAGACCCGTAACATAACTCATGCAAATTATAATAGTGAAAACGTAAGAGAACAAAAAACCAGACAACTAAATTACCATCACACTCAGTTTATTTGGTAAACACACAGTAAGGGGGGGGGCAGGAAAAGGGGCTGAGCTGGACCCAAGGAAAGAAACAAATATCCAAAAACACCCCTAAACTAGACTAGCCTACTGCAATACAGCTAACTAACCAAAAATACAGTGGGCGTTCTTAGACAAAGTATTCCTACGGGTAGTGTATGCCCATGGGCGACTTATCTTGGTACCCTCTTTTCCCACCATCAAACAAACAGTCAAACACCATAACAAAAACAATACTCACAGGGTAACAGACAAAGTGACATGTAGTTGCAAACCACAAGAGATCAAGAGAGAGATTGCATGACAGAGAGATTGAGCTCCAGAGAAAACAACTGACAGGGTTTTTAATCCAAGGGAAAGGGAATGTGATTGGGTAAGGGAAAAGGAGCAGGTGTCTTCTGATTAGCGACTGATTGGTGACTGATTGGGGAATGATGATTGTCACCTGTGAGAGGAGAAGGAGAGAAAATAAATACACACACAGGATACCTGTATCCGTAACATCTATGCATAGTCACTTCACCCCTACTTACATGTACAAATACCTCTAACCTGTACCCCCGCACACTGACTCGGTACTGGTACCCCCTGTATATAGCCTCGTTATTGTTATGTTATTGTGTTACTTTTCATTATTATTACATTTTTTACTTTAATTTATCTGGTAAATCATTTCTTAACTCTATTTCTTGAACTACCATGCTGGTTAAGGGCTTGTAAGTAAGCATTTCACGGTAAGGAATAAACTTGTTGTATTCAGCGCATGTGACAAATAAAGTTTGATTTGATTAAAGGGTCTGAATACTTGATATTTCAGTTTTAATTTTTTTATATATTTGCTAAAAATGTATTGTGTAGATTGATGAAGGAAAAAAATGAATTCAATCCATTTTAGAATAAGGCTGTAACGTAACAAAATGTGAAAAAATTTAAAGGGTTTGAATACCTTCCAAATGCACTGTGTGTGTGCGTGTGTGTGTGGCTGCATGTACTGTATGTATGTCACCCCTCCCTGCTTCTCTGTTTTCAGAACAGACACCTTCTGGACATCTTCTCTCCTGACCTGCAGCGTCATAAATCCTCTGGCTATGACACATTTGTCCACCTCCCTGGGTGTTACTGAAAACCACTGGTATGTCATTCCCTGTCTGTGTCTGTGTGTATAGTACAATGCGTCCATATGCAGAGAAACCGTCTCTCAGCCCACATGATGTGTGTGGAACGGTGCCAGAAAATATAGCAGCGAAAAGACGACTCCTATTAAAAATTCTATATCAAATCAAATATAGCCCTTCTTACATCAGCTGATATCTCAAAGTGCTGTACAGAAACCCAGCCTAAAACCCCAAACAGCAAGCAATGCAGGTGTAGAAGCACGGTGGCTTGGAAAAACTCCCTAGAAAGGCCAAAACCTAGGATGAAACCTAGAGAGGAACCAGGCTATGAGGGGTGGCCAGTCCTCTTCTGGCTGTGCCGGGTGGAGATTAGAACAGAACATGGCCAAGATGTTCAAATGTTCATAAATGACCAGCATGGTCAAATAATAATAATCACAGTAGTTGTCGAGGGTGCAACAAGTCAGCACCTCAGGAGTAAATGTCAGTTGGCTTTTCAAAGCCGATCATTAAGACTATCTCTACCATTCCTGCTGTCTCTACCGTTCCTGCTGAGTTGAAAACAGCAGGTCTGGGACAGGTAGCACGTCCGGTGAACAGGTCAGGGTTCCATAGCCGCAGGCAGAACAGTTGAAACTGGAGCAGCAGCACGGCCAGGTGGACTGGGGACAGCAAGGAGTCATCATGCCAGGTAGTCCTGAGGCATGGTCCTAGCGCTCAGGTCCTCCAAGAGAGAGAAAGAAAGAGAGAATTAGAGAGAATTAGAGAGAACATACTTAAATTCACACAGGACACTGGAGACAGGAGAAGTACTCCGATACAAGACTGACCCTAGCCCCCCGACACATAACTACTGCAGCATAAATACTGGAGGCTGAGACAGGAGGGTCAGGAGACACTGTGGCCCCTAGCTCCTGCGATTGATACACCCCAGACAGGGCCAAACAGGCAGGAATATATACCCTCACCCTCACTTTGCCAAAGCACACTGCCCACACCACTAGAGGGGGATATGCATTTCATTACACCAACTATACATCTGAGACACTAGGCCGCAGTATCAGCACACAAAAAGATACAGGCAATGTCTCTGTTACATATTGCTTAACAGGCATCCTCTAGCCCACATATTAGGTGGGTTTTGAGTTGGACCCAATCAGAGAGTGTTGAGTGATGTGTCAAACAGTAAGAGAATTTCCAAAACCACTCCGTCTCTCCATCCCACTCCGTGTTTGTGTGGGTGGTGGGTTTTGTGTGTGTGTGTGTGTGTGTCGGTTTGTTTGGTTTGGTGTGTGTGTGCGTGTTGTGGTGTTGTGTGTGTGTGTTTGTGTGTGTGTTGTGGTTTTCTCTGCAGGGCAGTGAGAGTTCGGCGAAAGTTGGAAGGGAGAAGCACAAAGGTCAAAAAGTCCAGGCCTAATGTGGACTGCCTTCCCACTGGAATATTGTGTGTTTTGAAACATACGAAGACCATAATATATTGTGGTGAAACAGAAGACATGAAGCTATGTGGTGAACGGAAGACATGAGAGGGTGCGGAGAAATGAATATTGTGGTGAAACAGAAGACATGAAGATATTGTGGTTGGCAAAACAGAAGGACATGAAGAATATGGTTGCGTAGTGAACGAGAAGACATGATTGAATATTCGTGGTGAAACGAGAAGACATGAAGATATTGTGGTGAAACGGAAGAGCATGAGATATTTGACAGAGAAAAAAAGGCCCATTTAAGATATTGTGAGTGCAAACAGAAAGAATTATTTGGTGGGTGAAACAAAATACATAGAGATATTGTGGTGAAACGAAAGACACCGAAGATATTGGTGGTGAAACAGAAGACATGAAAGATATTGCTGGTTGAAACAGAAGACTAAATATTGTGGTTGAAACAGAAGACATGCAAGATATTGTGGTGAAAAAACATGAAGATACGAACAAGCAGATATTGTGGTTTGAAGACGGAGAAGACATATGAAGATATTGGGTGAAACGAGAAGACATGAAGAAGTTGTGGTGAAACGAGACAACATGAAGAAATTGGTGTGGAAACGAGTGAAATATGACTGCGAATGGGTTAGGAAGACCTCATCTTCCCATCATCTACAGTCATGACGCAGGTTCAGAAATAAAATATGCCATATAAAAACCCAAGCATGAGAGTCATTTGAGAGTCAAAATGAATATGTTTCATTAAAGGACCATCCTAGATAGAAGTTATACTGACCGCAAGATACACCTTAATATGTTTCCACAAATGACAGAGATGGTGAATAATCCTTAATGGACAGAAAGAAAGAGAGAGATATAACAACCTCTTTCCGCTTTCCTGTTTCGTACCTCCATCTCCCTCTATTCCCTCTCAGATGAGCAGATGAAAAAACAGGATGTAATTGGTTTCTTTTACAGGTAATCCCATCCACTAACCCGCTCCACCTTTCATCCCAAAACGCAGAATACACCCCTCCAGTACTCTCCTTCTCCTATAGGGACCAAGTGTAATAGGTCGGTTAAAACACCCCCCCAGGTACTCTCTTTCTCTTATACCAAGTGTAGAAGGTGGTTAAACACACCTCAGTAACTCTCTGTCTCTTAGTGATCCAAGTGTAGAGCGGTGGTTAAACACAACCCTCAGGTACTCTCGTTCTCTATAGGGACCAAGTCGTAAGAGGTGGTTAACACCACCTCAAGTACTCTCTTCTTAATAGGACCAAGGTGAGAGGTGGTTAAAACCACCCCTCGTCTACTTCTTCTCTATTAGACCAAGGTGTATAGGTGTTAAACACACCTCCCAATAACTCTCTTCTCTATAGCGACCAAGTGTGTAGAGGTGGTTAAAACACACCCCCTCATACTCTCGTTCTCTAAGTACCAAGTGTAGAGGTGGTTAAACACCCCCCCAGTGACTCTTTCTCTATAGGACCAAGTGTAAGAGGTGGTTAAACACACCCTAGACTCTCTTCTCTATAGTACCACTGTAGAGGTTGGTTAAACACACCCTCAGCGCACATCTCTTCTCTATAGGACAAGTGGATAGGTGGGTTTTAAACACACCAGTGACTCTCTTCTCTATAGGACCAAGTGTAGAGGTGGTTAAACACCCCCAGTACTCTCTTCTTATAGGACCAAGTTTAAGAGGTGGTTAACCACCCCCTCAGTACTCTCTTCTCATATTAGGACCAAGTGTAGAGGTGGTTTAAAACACCCCAGTACTCTCTTCTCTATAGGACCAAGTGTAATGGTGGTAAACACCCCTAGGACTCTCTTCTCTATAGACCAAGTGTGTAGAAGGTGGTTAAACCCCCCAGTATCTCTTCTCTATAGGACACAGTGTAGAGGTGGTTAAACAACCCCTCAGGATCTCTTCTCTATAGGACCAAGTGGAGAGGTGGTTAAACACACCCTCCAGTACTCTCTTCTTCTATAGGACCAAGTGTAGAGGTGGTTAAACACACTCCCAGTACTCTCTTCTCTATAGACCGAAGTGTAGAGGTGGTTAAACACCCCCCAGTACCTCTCTTACTCTATAGGACCAAGTGTAGAGGTGGTTAAACACCCCAGTACTCTCTTCTCTATAGGACCAAGTGTAGAGGTGGTTAACCACCCCCAGTACTCTCTTCTCTATAGGACCAAGTGTAGAGGTGGTTAAACACACCTCCAGTACTCTCTCTCTATAGGACCAAGTGTAGAGGTGGTTAACACACCCCTCAGTACTCTCTTTCTTATAGGACAAGTGTAGAGGTGGTTACACCCCCAGACTCTCTTCTCTATAGGACCAAGTGGAGAGTGTTAACACCCCCAGATTTCTTCCTCTATAGGACAAGTGAGAGGTGGTTAAAACCCAGTCTCTCTCTCTATAGGACCAAGTGTAGAGGTGGTTAACCCACCACCCCCAGTACTCCTCTTCTCTATAGGGACCAAGTGTAGAGGTGGTTAAACACACCCCTCAGGACTCTCTTCTCTATAGGACCAAGTGTAGAGGTGGTTAAACACACCCCCAGTACTCTCTTCTCTATAGGACAAGTGTAGAGGTGGTTAAACACACCCCCCAGTACTCTCTTCTCTTATAGGACCAAGTGTAGAGGTGATTAAACACCCCAGTACTCTCTTCTCTATAGGACCGAAGTGTAGAGGTGGTTAACACCCCCAGTACTCTCTTCTCTATAGACCGAAGTGTAGAGGTGGTTAACACCCCCAGTACTCTCTTTCTCTATAGACCAAGTGTAGAGTGGGGTTAAACACACCCCTCAGTACTCTCTTCTCTATAGGACAATTAGAGGTGGTTAAAACACACCCTCACGCTACTCTCTTCTCTATAGGACCAAGTGTAGAGGTGGTTAAACACCCCTCAGGACTCTCTTCTCTATAGGACAAGTGGAGGTAACACCCCCAGATTTCTCAAGTGACCAAGTGAGAGGTGGTTTAAAACACCCCCAGGTACTCTCTTCTCTATAGGACCAAGTGTGAGAGGGGGTTAAACACCCATCCCAGTATCTCTTCTCTATAAGGACCAAGTGTAGAGGTGGTTAAAACACCCCACCTCTCTTGCAATGAAGGGGGTTTACACACCTACTCCTTCTCTATAGGACCAAGTGGAGAGGTGGTTAAACACACCCCTCAGTTATCTCTGTCTATATCTATCGACAGTGTAGAGGTGGTTAAACACACCCCCAGTAACTCTTCTTCTCTCTATAGGACAAGGTGTGGAGGTGGTTAACCTAGTACTGATCTACCCCACTCTGGTTCTGGAGACACGGTAATCAGATATGCGAGTCTTCTTCTTTTCTATAGGACCAAGTGTAGAGGTGTGTAACACCCCCCAGTAACTCTATTCTCTATAGGACCAAAGGTGGAGATGGTGGTTAAACACACCCCCCTCAGCATCTCTTCTCTAATAGGACCACGTGCTAGAGGTTGGTTAAACACCTACCCTCAGGCACTGCTCTTCTTCTATAGGACCAAGTGGTAGAGGTGGTTAAACACACCCCTCAGTACTCTCTTCTCATTTACAGGGACAGAGTGTAGAGGTGGTTAAACACTCCCCTCCTCGTATCTCTTAGCGACCCAAGTTGTAGAGGTGGGTTAAACCACCGCCCCCAGTACTCTTCTTCTCTATAGGACCAAGGGTTAGAGGTGGTTAAACACCCCCAGTACTCTCTTCTCTATAGGACCCAAGTGTAGAGGTGTTGGTTAAACACCCCCCAGTACTCTCTTCTCTAGTAGACCAAGTTGTTAGATGGTTAAACCACCCCCCCAGTACTCTCTTCTCTATAGACAAGTGTTAGAGGTGGTTAAAACACAACCCCTCAGGACTCTCTTCTCTATAGGACCAAGTGTAGAGGTGGTTTAAAACACACCCGCTTGTCAGTACTCTCTTTCTCTATAGGACCAAGTGTAGAGGTGGTTAAACAACACCCCTCAGTACTCTCTTCTCTATAGGACCAAGTGTAGAGGTGGTTAAACACACCCCCCCCAAGTACTCTCTTCTCTATAAGACCAGTGTAGAGGTGGTTTAAAACACCCCCCAGTACTTCTCTTCCTCTATAGGACCAAGTGTAGAGGTGGTTAAACACCCCCCAGTACTCTCTTCTCGTTATAGGCCAAGTGTAGAGGTGGTTTTAAACCACACCCCCTCCAGTACTTTCTTTCTCTATAGGACCAAGTTAGAGGTGGTTAAACACACCCCCTCAGTACTCTCGGTCTCTATAGGACCAAGTGTAGAGGTGGTTAAACACACTCCTCAGTGACATCTCTCTCTATCCCAAGTTTGGAGAGGTGGTTAAACACACCCCTCAGTACTCTCTTCCTAATAGGACCATATGAAATGTAGTGTTAAACAACCCCTCAGACGTCTCTTCTCTATCAGGACCAAGTGGAGATGTTAAACAACCCCTCCAGTACTCTCTTCTCTATGGACCAAAGTGTAGAGTCGTTAAACACCCCCCACAGTACTCTTCTTCTCTATACGACCAAGTGAGAGGCTGGTTAACACACACCCCTCCAGTACTCGTCTTCTCTATAGACCAAGTTGTAGAGTGGTTAAACCACCCCCAACTCTATTTCTCTTATAGGACCAAGTTAGAGGTGTTAAACCACCCCCTCAGTACTCTCTTCTCTATTAGGACCAGGTGGGTAGAGTTGTTTAAAACACACCCCTCAGGACTCTCTTCTCTATAGGACCAAGGTGGAGAGG
Organism: Salvelinus sp. IW2-2015; assembly: GCF_002910315.2. Lineage (NCBI taxonomy): Eukaryota > Metazoa > Chordata > Actinopteri > Salmoniformes > Salmonidae > Salvelinus > Salvelinus sp. IW2-2015. The sequence goes on from NC_036848.1 coordinate 2,218,059, forward strand.
TGGTTAAAACACCACCCCTCATACTCTCTTCTCTACTAGACCAAGTGTTAGAGGAGTGTAAACACCCCCAGTACTCTCTTCTCTATAGACCAAGTGTAGAAGTGGTTAACCACCCCCATTACTCTCTTCTCTATAGGACAAGTTAGAGGTGTTAAACCACCCCCCAGTACTCTCTTCTCGTATAGGACAAGTGAAGCGTGCGTTAAACAACCCCCCGTACTCTGCTTCTCTATAGGACCAAGTGTAGAGTGTAACCACCCCCAGTACTCTCTTCTCTATAGGACCAAGTGTAGAGGTGGCTTAAAACACCCCTCAGGACTCTCTTCTCTATAGGACCAAGTGTAGAGGTGGTTAACACACCCCCAGTACTCTCTTCTCTATAGGACAAGTGTAGAGGTGGTTAAACCACACCCCTCCAGTACTTCTCTTCTCTATAGGACAAGTGTAGAGGTGGTTAAAAACACACCCCCCAGTTCTCTCTTCTCGTATAGCGACCAAGTGTAGAGGTGCGGTAAACACCCCCCAGTACTCTCTTCTCTATAGGACCAAGGTGTAGAGGTGGTTAAAACAACCCCCCAGTACTCTTTTCTTCTATAGGACCAAGTGTAGCAGGTGGTTTAAACACACCCCTCAATGCTTACTCTCTTCTCTATAACAAGTGGAGGGTGGTTAAACACCACCCCTCAGGACTCTCTTCTGTATAATGGACGCAAGTGGGGAGGGGTGGTTCTTAAATCACACCCCACTAGGTATCTCTCTCTCTAAAGACCAAGTGGAGAGGTGGAGGTGGTTTAAACCTGTTGCAGCAGCGGACTTAGTTGAGACATGGATTTCCAAAAAGACTGTTGTTTGTATTCTGTGCGGTGGAAAGGTTGGTCTGCAATGCTAAGAGCGATACAGCTTCTCCTCCTCTGGCCTTCTTGTGTGCTGGTTAGAGGGCGGGGGGGCGGGGAGGGGGGGGGGGTATTTGCCTGCGCGTGTGTGTGTGTGTGTTTGTATATGTGTGTGTGTCAGATATCTGCTCTCCCCCTGGCTGCCAGGTGGAGTAATGGTCAAGGTGAGTAACATCCAACAGAAACCAATTGGCATAGTGAACGCTCAAATCCAATTTAAAAGCGGAGAAGAAATTTCCATTCCCACGGACTCTTCCACTGACGCACACACAGAACGCATTCTTTAACAAATATCCAAGGCCCTCACGACAAAGTTGAAGATGCATATAAGGTGCACATAGTATTTATACTGAACCTCTTTAAACCTCTTAAGGATCKTACCCTTTTTTYYCCAATTTCTGCCTTAAATGCACACCCACATCTAACTGCCTGTAGCTCAGGACCTGAAGCATGGATATGCATATTCTTGTTACCATTTGAAAGGAAACACTTTGAAGTTTTTGGAAATGCTAAATTGATGTAGGAGAATATAACACATTAGAGCTGGTAAAAGGTAATAAAAACCAAACATTTTKGGGGGGTTCCATCATCTTTGAAATGCTAGAGGTAGGCCATACAGTCAGATAGGACTATAGGTGTGATTTAAATTTTGGCCACCAGATGGCAGCGGTGTGTGTGAAAAGTTTCAGACTGATCCAGTTAATAATAACATCACTACACAATATTTTGTATCAAGTCTGCCAGGAGTTTGCCCAAATGTGCCGAATCGGTCAATTGATACATTTTCAAGTACATAACTATACAGAACATACAAACATGCTATGGTAATGAGACATTTAAGTTTACACACTCCCTGGAATGTCTTACATGATGGATAATTAGCTTCCCCACAGAAAATACACTAACCACACTAACCTTCTAGATGGTTGTGGATGTGGGGCCAGAGACAGCAGGGGTTCAAACTGTAGAACCCAGTTCCTACATTTGAATATAAAAATTTATTTTATCAAACAAAACTATGCTACATTTTTATCTCTGGGACCCTCAGGATGACAAATCAGAGCAAGATTACTGAATGTAAGTACATTATTTACCTTCAGAGGTGAATGTATCAAACCAGTTGCCGTGATAAAAGTGTTTTGTTGTTGTGCACTCTCCTCAAACAATAGCACGKTATTTTTCACTGTAAACTGGACACTGCAGTTAGATTAGCAAGCATGTTAGCGTTCTGCCTATATACTACATGTCTATGTCCCAGAAAGTTGTAGTCCATTATCATTAGCGCACGGTAGCAACAACCGTTCAGGTTTATAGAGACCGATCCCATAGAGGTAAAAATATTTATTTGGGTGGATTTAAGAAAAAACTCTGAAAGCGTCTGAGGTTTTCTAGCCAAGCCTCGTCACACACCTGCCCTCTATTAGTGGCATTAGTGGTTGTGTGTGTGTGTGTATGTGTATGTGTGGGGGTCCTCAGACTAACAGGACTAATGTTCACTTGAGGACGATGTGTTATCTGGACATGTCTGCTACAAGCTGTTAACTATTAACACCATTTAATGTTAATTACACACTCTATTGTGTGTGTGTGTGTTTGTAACTGTGTGTGGGTGTGTGTGTGGGTGTGAACCAATATGAACCTGTGCCAGGTGAGACATTAAACTGTGTGTGTGTGTGTGTGTGTGCGCCTGCATTCGGGCATTAGCTGTAATTTGTGTCTGAAGTGTCTGAAAGCATCTGTTAACTAAGGAAATAAACATCTCTGTCATCTGTTTATTTTGTTCCGCGTCCCAAATGACGCTACCTCTTCATTGTACAATTCTTTAACCAGGACCCATAAGACTAGTCTAAAGTAGTGCACTATTTAGTCAACAGGGAGTCATCTGGGATGCACCCCTAGTGTTGTGAATTAGTTCCGCTGTGTTTTTGTTCTGCAGATCAGAAGACAGTAAGAGCCCCAGGAACATTATGCCTACCTGTTACATTGAGTGTAATTTGAGATTTGCACACAAATATTGTGTTCTGCCAAACGCATAACAGTCACTTGCTCGGTGCGCGTAGCTGTTTTCCGTGTGGGGTGGGGTGGGCACGGGGGCTAGCATTAGGCTTATAGTTAGAGTTAGTGCTAGTTTCAACCTCTCTGTCATGCGCATATTTCCTTGATGCCCCTTGTTTAATGTCTCACCTGGCACAGGTTCATATTGGTTCACACACACACACACACACACACACACACACACACACACACACACACACACACTGTATAATGCAGTACTTTTTACCAGAGCCCATGGGGCTCCTACTACTTTTGACCTGGACCCATAAGGCTCTCACCCATAAGGCTTTGACCCATAAGGCTCTCACCCATAAGGCTTTGACCCATAAGGCTCTCACCCATAAGGCTTTGACCCATAGGTTCTGGTCAAAAGTAGTGCACTAAATAGGTATTAGGCTGCCATTTGGGACTCAGACTGAGACTAGGTGAAGGCTAATGACTCCACCTCACAGCTATCTATCCCTTGTTGATAGAAACCAGAGAGATTAAGAAGGAGAGACTTACAGTAATGCACAGTATCTATTCTAAACTGAACATTCAACACTGTGTTTCATAAAAGTAATATAATTTAATTTGAAAAATGTATGATGTATGTTTTAGACTTAGAAGATTAAACTTTTTCCTATCGGAACTCATTATCAAATCAAATGTAATTAGTCACATTCACATATTTAGCCGATGTTATTGCAGGTTTAGCAAGATGCTTGTATCTGGAAATGTGTTGATTCCACTTTAATGTCCTGTCCACCCAAGGTCTATTAATCCATCATACCCACAGGTAGGTAGTGCATTGTCCATAGAACCCTTTACATCAGTATTAAAACCCATGACCTCCTATCTGCTGGTGTAATGTGAAGCTATTTTCATCTCAATTCAACAGATGGACATTTTCTGTTTGAATGAAGCAGCGCTCAGTTTCTCTCTCCTCTTCACCTTCTCTCTTTCTCTCTCTCGCCTATATTT
>NC_036848.1:2222659-2235716 GCF_002910315.2 Salvelinus sp. IW2-2015
CTCCCCTCTCTCTCTCTGGTCAGATGCCAAGTATGTCCGTTTTATGGGTCAGTATATCTAGGTCTTCTGGATTGACAGAATTTAGATGATCATGAACATGTGATCATTCGGAACCTTCGACTGAGGCACGGCCTTGATATAAACAAATGTATTTTTTTTACAATATCCGTCCATCCCTCCATCTCTCCATTCACTTCATCCCTTCACCCTAGTCACACGCTCTTGGCCCATTTTCCCATACTGAAATAGCTGGTTGCCCCAGTTCCGTCAGACCGCTACATACATACAGTACAAGCGGTGATTTCCCTTTTCTTCAGGGGGTAATTTCTCATGCTACAGAGAGTGACAGGGGCCTTTCTCTGTTTGTTTTGCTTCGGTGTTGGACTCTACACCCTTTATGTTAATGTGTGCATTTACCATGCCCTGTGGTTAATAAAGCTTCAGCATGCCTTCCCATAGAGAGAGAGAGAAACGGTTGGTGGAGCGAAACGGAGGCCCAGAACCTGGAATGACACTTTTCGGAACTCTCTGTACAAACAACACTATGTTAAAGCACAGTAGGATCATGTAACAGACTGCACAGGTACTCATGGTCCCTGGATGGTTTGTCATATAGAAATACCATTGTTGATTTAGAATGGGGTAGGCAAATAGATTCAGAATTTTGTCGAAGCGGAGAGTCAGGTGGCCAGAACCTAATTATAATTTGTACACCGAATTGAACACAATTCAGCCCAAAATGAGATTGGATTTGAAAACAGCTGTAATTTAATACCTTGATTACATTAAGACAGGGTGGGAATACTTGGGAACAGATTTCCTAAATTAAACACATTTTTAGCTGAATTCCTGTGGATTTTTGTCTTTTTTTTAAAACAAAAACTTTTGCTGGTAGGTTTTGCGGGTCAGTTTTGACCTGCAGGTTGCCTTTTGCCGATCCCTGATTTAGAATGTTAGCGATCTGTTTTAGTATTTGTGTCAAATATAGCCTGATACAACAGATGGTTATCGATGATTACTATGAGCCAGGGCTACTTACTCGCTACTATTTAAGATGATGATAAAGTATTTTTATAAAATATGTGTTTCAGTTATTGAACCAGTGGATGAATAAACAAAAACACTAGTAGATACATAACAACCAACAAATACATCATTTATTACTTCAATATTACTTCATCAGATCACACTTGCATTTTGTAAATACCAAAGAACATTAGCACATGGATCGTAAGCCCAACCAAAAAAGTGACACATTCTTGTTCAAAAATATCTTCAAAAAGAAAGGTCTAGTAAACATTGAGCCAATACAACACCTCCACTCAGACCACACAACAAGTTAATTTACAGATACAGGTCTAGTAAACATTGAGCCAATACCGTGACATTCTCTTTGGTACATATTAGGTACTCCCTCTGGAGTGTATTAGATAGGAGGTTCTTTACGATCTCTTCCAGTACTCTCACACAATCTTCTACCTTATACGGTGACTTGCCAAGTTTGTAGAGGTGGTTAAACACACCCCCAGGACTCTCTTCTCTATAGGGGAGACCAGGAAATCGGCAAGCGGGAGTATGAGTCAGCTAACACACCCTGAACTGAGCTCACACTGAGTACTCTAACTTATATCTACATATAGTTACGCACCTGCAAGTGTAAAAGATGGTCCCGTGCTTGAATTTGGAGCAACAACAAGATGACTCCAGTATGTCTCGTTACTTGTCTCTCAGCCTAAACGCACAGCGTAAGTGTAGAGGTGGTTAGAAACACTTCACCTATCAAGTAACTCTCTGTCTCGAAATAGACCTAGTAATGTGTGGATGGTGGTTAAGACACACACCCCCAATCAGATATCTTTCTTCTTTCATCATTATTAAAGGGTATCCCAAAGGATGTATGTGTATGGTGGTGGGTTAAGACAACGACCCCTCAGAAGTGTTGCTAATCTCATATAGAAGCACAGTGAGAAGGTGGTTAACCACCCCCCAGTACTTCTCCTTCTCTATAGGCACCTAAATGAGGTTGTTGAGAAGGGTGGAAGGTATATAAAAAGGCCACCCCAGGGCACCCACCCACCACTAGTACTCACCTCAATCCCTCTCTACATCCTAGTATAGGAACCATATAGTGTAGAGGTGTGGTTAACACCGCTCCCAGGAGACGAAGTACTTCTAATTGTCTCTATAGGGAGGCATCCCTAAGTGTGAGCGCACTGGGTGGCTATAACCACCCCCTCACGCTCACTGGGCCTCGTGCGATACTATACGGAGCCTCAAGTGTATGAGGGTGGTTTAAACGACACACTCCTCATGTGAGCGGACCTCTTTTCTAGTAAGGACACAAATGTGATAATTGACAAGTTGATGTTGGTGTATCATAACACATCACCTTGCTACCACGTCTATCTTCAATTATTATATAAGGATGAGTACCTTGGTCCAGAGATGGTTATGGAGGATGAGTCTTAACAACACACACATGTTCGGGTATGGTACTTGCAACAGGCATCACTTCTCTATACGGACCGAACACGTGTAGAGGTGGTTAAAAAACACACAGCACAGTAAAACTCTTTTAAACCCAAGATCTCAGACTCTATGTCTCCTTCTATAGGACCCAAGTAGATAAGCAAGATATGGAAGATTTACAGGCCTTACAAGTCGCGGAGCCCGCAGCGCATCAACTGCTCAAGCAGTTTTCTCCTAGAATAGGACCCTCACCCACAATGTATAGAGGTGGTTTTAAACACCGCCGAGAAGTTGACCTTGTCTCTGCCTTATGATCCCTTCTATAAGAGAGACGGTTCAAGTGTCCAGAGGTGACCGTCTAAGACATCACCAACCCTCCAGATCAGCTAACTCTACTCTTGTAGTGGAGAGGACCCTGTAAAAAGTAGGTATGTAGGTTACGGGGTTAGAACTATGCGGCACATCGGCCAAGTAAATAATTTCTTCTCTTGACTATACTGGACCGTAAGTGTAGAAGTGATGGTTTGACCACCCAACGCCTCTCCATGTACTCCGCCCATCAATTCTTCATATCAAGGGAACACAAGATCCGTGAGATGTGTGTGGTTTTGAAAGAGGTTCAATTACCCCTCAGAGCTATCTGCCCCTCCTTATCTATAGGACCAAGGTAGATAGAAGTGGTGCATGGTTAAACACAGACTTTCATCCCTGACAAGTAACTAACAACTGCTGTGCTCTTACAACTCAGATGTACCTTTTAATGCCTCCGCCTACTAGAGGTGCCCGCTCTCAAACGACCCCGACCAGCCTTGACTTTCGTGTCTCTATAAGGACCAAGTTGTAGTATGGTGTTTTCAACCCCACCGGCCCAAGTATCGTTCTCGGCTTTCTCTATCTAAAATAAAGACATGAGAAGGAACCCGATATAGTGTGTAGAAGTAGGTTAATATGCATACTAGTGGTTAGTTTAAGGCGACCTGTGTGTGTCTATTGCGCCTACAGTGACTTTCTTCTACTAAATAAAAGGACAAAGTGTGAGAATGTGGGTATAGACATACACCTCCTTCCAGTTACTCTCTTCTTCTAATTATGGGACCACGAAGTAGATAAGATTGGTGGTTTATGCAGAATGTCAGGTAATAACATCACCCCCTTCCAGTACCTAAGCTGGTACTTCATCAATATGGACCACTCATTGTTGTATAGATGTAGTCGGGCTTAAAACCTCACCCCTCAGTACTGGGGCGCGTATCTTTCCTTTATCAATCGGAACTACTAAGTTGTCTTAAGGAGGTGGGGGATTAATAAAACACCCGCCTTTCTGATCATGTTACTCACTCTCTTTCTCTAATGAGAGTGGAAACCTTAAAGTGAGAGTGCAGTGTGGTTTAGAAACTCAACCCCTCAGGACTGCCTCTGTTCTTCTATATGGAAACCCAAGTTGTATGGAGCCCAGTAGGTTTAAACAGCACCTCTACAGGGTACTTTTCTTCTACTTATATGTGACCCAAGGATTTGGTAGAGGTAGAGCTTAAACACCACCCCCTCAGAATACTGACTTCTTCTTCGATAATTACGGAACCAAGTGGTAGAGGTGGTTTATAACACACCCTCTCCTCCCCAGTAAACATCATTGTAAATTCTTCTCCTGCATTATTGGTACCTAAGTGATAATGTAGGTGGTGTAACGGTATCGGACCCTCAAGTACTATCTCTTCTCTATAGGATCCAAGTGGTAGGACGTGGGTTGGTTAACCACATCCCCTTTCCAGTCTTCACTCACTTTGTATCGGTACTATAGGACAATGCTGTGAGGATAGGTAGGAATAAATCACCAGCACCCCCTTCAGGTATCTTCCTCTTCTCTTATATTGGATCCCAAGTGGGATGAGGGTGGTTACTAACACATACTCCAGCTCCTCCAAGACGACTCTCTCTCTATCAGAGGAGCAAGCTGTAGGAGGCGTTGTTCAACCACACTTCCCCCTGCATGTAACTCTTCTTGCCTCTATAGTCACCAAGTGTAGAGGTGGTTAAACACCTACCATCACACCGCAGTACTGTTCCTCTCTCTTATTATGCAAAAGTAGAGAGGAGAGAGGGAATGGTTAACCCGAGACCCCCTCTCATGTACTTTCAGCTCTCTCTCTTAAGCACCTAAGTTGGTAGATAGTGTGGTTATAATCAACTGCGCCAACAGTGTACTCTCTTCTCTATATGGACCAAGTGGTAGTAGGTGGGTTTATAGACACGACCGCTCGCGTCAGCATGCACTCTCTTCTCTATAGCGTACGTAATGTGTAGAGGTGTGTTGAGAGGACAACACCTCTCGGCAGGACTCATTGCTGCACGTATGGTACGACAACGTGAGACTGTGAGGGAAGGTTTGTTTAAATACTATTGCAGGCGTTCTGAGGAGTTGAGACGAGGATCCAAAGACTGTTTTTGAGTCATTGTTGGGATGGAATAGTTATGTCTGATTCAAGAGTTGTAGGCGATGTCTTCTTCTCCTTTTCGCTCTTGGCCTTTGCGGTCTTAATTTGGTGTGGCTGTGCTAGGGGGTTGGGTGGGGGGCGTGGGAGGTTGTGCGGTTGTACTTTATTTCATCGCCTGCGCCTGTGTGTGAATGTGTGAATGCCTGCATGTAGTGTGTTCTCTGTGTTATACCACATGTGTGGTGCTCGTCAGATATCTTGCTCTCCAGATTCCCTTGTGTCTGTCCTAGTGTGGAGTTAATGGTCCAATGGTGAGTTATATCATTCCAACAGAATATCTCAATTAGGCATTAAGTGATGGCGCTCTAAAGGCCTATTTTGAAAAGCGGGAGAACGGAAATTTCCATTCCAACGGACATCTTCCGACTGACTTATCTGCACTTACCTTAGAATCGTTCATTTTCTTCTATATAAATTATCTGGCTCTCGAAGGACCCGCTCTTGAGGCTGATCAGTGCAGTTGGAGAGGGAGTTGCGAGTTTATATTAGTGTTGCATCGGATAGTCTTTAGTACGTGGAACCCTCTTTCGAAAATCCTCTAGGAGTGATCGTACCGTTTTTTTTCCTGCACCACAGGATTTTCTACTGCATTAAATGCGACATCTCTTCTCACCATCGAGGGACTGCCTTGTAGCTCACGGCCTGAGAGCATGGCGTATGCAATATTCTTGTTCGCCCATTTGTGAAGGTATACATCTTTTTGCATTGTTCTTTGTGTGAAATGCTATTTAATGTTGATGGGATAGTGGAATTGGATTTTTTCTATAAAAATCAAAAAAATAGAAATACACCAAATAACAAATTACCACAAAAAAAAAAAGTAAAATAAAACATATTGGGTATGGATAACATAAAATTGAAATCCCAAAATAGAGTAACACAAAGCGAGAAAAGCCCAAATGTAGGAACTATACAAAATAAAAAAATTTTAAAATAAAAAGAGTTACAAAAAAACCACACACAAAAAACACACACATAAGAGCTGGTAAAAGGTAATAAAAACCAAACTTGTTCCTGGCGGGGTTCCATCATATTTGACCAATGCTACGAGGCTATGGCCTATCACCCAGTCAGATAAGGACTATAAGGTGTGATTTAAATGTTTTGGCCACCAGATGGTCAGCGGCTGCTCGATTGTGCAGGGTGTTTCAGACCTGAACCTGGACGAGTATAATAATAACATCGGATCGTACCCACCAATATTTGTACCCTCGAAGTCCTGCCAGGAGGTCCTTGTTGCTCCATATGTTGCGGAATCTTGTCACACCTTGCATTACATTACTCAAGATATCTATGTAACTTATGATCAGAACATGTACAACATGCCTATGGTAATGGAGACACTTGAATTAACGCCTCTTATGCACACTTCCGAGTAATGGGTGCTTACAGTGACATGGATGAGAGTCTAGCGGTTTCCAGGTAACCAGAATAATACTTCACCCAAGGGGATCTTTCTTCTACTCACCACCACACTATACCTTCACTTCATCGAATCATAGTTGTTGGATGCTCGGGGCCTCATCTCGAGTACCAGCGAGTGAGGTTTCATTTAACTGAGTAGCAAGCCCAGTTCCTACATTTGAATAGTAAACATTAATGGTATTTTTTACAACTCAGCGAGAGGGAACTAATTGACTTAGCATTCTTTTTGATCTCTGGGGGACACGTCGAAGTAAGATAGCTATCAGTAAAGCACAAGAATAGATCTGAATGTAAGTTCAATTATTATACATAACCGTTACAGATAGAGCTATCAGAATGTATCCAAACACCCCAGGTTTGCCTATAGCATGTATCAAAATTCAATGAGTTTTGTTGTTGTCTGTTGTTCAGCTTCTCACAGGCGTCAGGACAATAGCAAACGGTATTCTTTCTATCTAGTATATTGGACACTTTGGGCAGTTTATGATTTAGCGATATGTCTATTGTTATGCTGGTTTTGTACTTTTTGCTAATCCTGGTAACTATATACTTACTTGGCATCGGTCTTTGAAATGTCACAGGAGAAGTTGTAATATGTGCCAATTATCATTAGCCGCACGGTAGCCAACTAACCGTTGCAGGTTGGTTAGAAGATCATTCAGATTAGACTACATTAGGAGGTTAAATAAATTATTATCCTATAGTGGTGTGTGGATTGTAAGAAAAATACTTCTGAAAAGCGCATCGCAGCCAAGTCCTCTTTCGTCACGAGTGTCACCTGCCTCCTCGTTATGAGTGAGATTGGTGTTGGTATGGTGTGTGTTGGGTTTGTTGGGGTCCTCAGAATCTAACTAGTGGGACTACTATGTTCCTACTTGTAGGAGATTGTTGTATTTGATCGGGTCTGGACATGTCTGCTTACAAGCTGTTAACTATTAACAAGCCATTTAACTGTTAATTCACACTCTTATTGTGTGGTGTGTGTGTTTGTAATGATTGTGTGGGTGTGTGTGTGGGTGTGAACCAATTGAACCTGTGCCAGGTGGAGACATACAACTGTGTGTGTTGTTGTGTGTGTTGTGCGCCTGATTCGGGCATTAGCTGTAATTTGTGTCTGAGTGTCTGAAAGCACTGTTAACTAAGGAAATAAACATCATCTGTCATCTGTTTATTTTTGTTCCATGCGTCCCAAAATGATCGCACCAATCTTCATTGTACATTCTTAACCAGGGGACCATAGACTAGTCTAAAGTTAGTGGCACTAATTTAGTCCAACAGGGGTCCATTCTGGGAATGCACCCCTAGTGTTGTGGAATTAGTTCCGCTGTGGTTTTTGTTCGCAGATAGAAAGAACAGGTAAGAGCCCCAGGAACATTATGCCTACCTGTTTACATTGAGTTGTAATTTTGAGATTTGCACACAACTATTGTGTTTCTGGCCAAACGCATAAAGTCAACTTGCTCGGTGCGCGTAGCTGTTTTCCGTGTGGGGTGGGGTGGGCAAGGGGGCTAGCATTTAGGCTTATAGTTAGAGTTAGTGCTAGTTTCAACGCTCTCTGTCATGCGCCATATTTCCGCTTGATCCCTTGTTTAATGTCCCACCTGGCACAGGTTTCATATTGGTTCACACACACACACACACACACACACACACACACACACACACACACAACACACACACACCCTGTATAATGCAGTATCTTTTTACCAGAGCCCAATGGGGCTCCTACTACTTTTGACCTGGACCCATAAGGCTCTACCCATAAGCTTTGACCCATAAGGCAATCACCCAAAGGCTTTGAACCCGATAAGGCTCCACCCATAAGGCTTTGACGCCATAAAGGGCTTTGACCCATAAGGCTTTGACCCATAAAGGCTTTGACCATAGGGTTCTGGTCAAACGTAGTGCACTAAAATAGGTCTTAGGCTGCCATTTGGGACTTCCGACTGAGATAGGTGAAGACTAATGACTCCACCCTCACAGCTATCTATCCCTTGTTGATAGAAACCAGAGAGATTAAAGGAGAGACTTACAGTAATGCACAGGTAATAATATTCTAAACTGAAACATTCAACACTTGTTTCAATAAAAGTAATAATAATAAAAATTTGAAAAATGTATGATGTATGTTTAGACTTAGAAAGATTAAACTTTTCTATCGGCACTCATTAATCAAATCAAATGTAAAATTAGTCACATTCACATATTAGCCGATGTTATTGCAAGGTTTATGCAAGATGCTTGTATCTGGAAATGTGTTGGATTCCACTTTAATGTCCCTGTCCAGCCAAGGTCTATTAATCCAATCATGACCCACAGGTAGGTAGTGGCAATTGGTCCATAGAACCCTTTACATCAGTAATTAAAACCCAATGACCTCCTATCTGCTGGTGTAAGTGAAGCTTTTTCATCTCAATCCAGATGGACATTTTCTGTTTTGAATTGAAGCAGCGAGATCAGTTTCTCTCTTCCACTTCTTCACTCTTCTTCTCTTTTTCTGCTCTCCTCCGCCTATGAGTTTATTCCTTTTTGACTTTTCTCTCTCTCTCTCCTTCTTTACTCTTTCTCTCTTCTGTTGTCCTCTCACACTCCTCTACTCCCTCACTGTCCTCTCCTATCTCCTTTCGCGATTCGCATCCGCGTCTCATGCATCACTTTACCCTCCTCTAGCATCGTCTCTTCTCTCTCTCCGGTCTCTCGCGGGTCTAGTCTTTACTTCGACCCTCTCTCTACTCAGACCTCTTGCAGTATGTTAACTACTTCCTTCGTAGTGCTCCGCGATCTATGTTTCTACTACGTCTCTCTACTCACCTGACACACCTCTAATCAAGTCTTCTCGTTTTTGGGCCCTCTCTTTCATCCTCTATACTCATCACCTCTCTCTTTTCTCACTCCTCTGGCGCACTCGACCCTCTCTCTTCTCTCTCGGATCGGTCTCTCTCTCCCCCCTCGCATACTTATCACTTCCTCATATCTTCACCCCCTCATCTTGTGCTCTGCTGATTTCGCACTCTCTCTACTTCTCGGCCTCTCTCTTTCTCGTCCTTCGCTCTCCTCACGCGATCCCTGCTCGTGCGGTCTCTTCTATGCCTCTGTATCTCCCATCTCTTCTTCCCTCGTGCGTCACGCCCCTCGAATCTTTGCCTCTCTCCTCAATAGCTCTCTCATTCGTCTGCGTCCTCTCTCTATTCCTCTCACCTATTCCTCATCTCCCTTCTTCGTGTCTCTCCGCTCTCATCTCTCTCCCGCTCCTGATTGCAGCTCTGCTCTGGCCCCCTCACTCTCTCTTCTCATTCTCCCTCATCTCTCTCTGGTAAGATGCCGCAGAGTATGGTCCGTAGTTTATGCGACTCATGAGTAGGTCTTAAGGTCTTTCTGGTATAAGTGGACACAGATATTCTAGATTGTATCATCTACATGTTTATCCATTAATCGCGTACTCATTCGATTCTGAGGCACGGTCTGATATATCTGCTGACAAATGTATTTTTTTTATGCAATAGTCGCGGTTCCATCCCTCTATTCTCTCACTTCATTCATCGCTTGCACCCTAGTACGACAAGTGTTTTCAATGGTTTGTTTATTTTGTGGATCTGTGGAATGGGCATAGTGTTCTATGTCTACATTGGCAGGAGGGTTGGAAAGTGCCGCTCGCTCTTAGAGGCACCATTTTTCCCCATACTGAAATAGCTGGTTTGCCCCAGTTCCGCAGACCCGCTACATACAATCTACAGTACATTGGCGGGATTTTTCGCCGTCTTATAGTTTCAGTGCCCGAGCCGCGGTAATTTTCTCAAATGGCACCTGCAGAGAGTTGACCAGGGGCCCTTTTTGCACGTCTGAGAGTTTGTTTTAGGCTTGCGGTCGTATAGGACAGGTCTCTAGCACCCTTTTTCAATATGGTAAGTGAGCGTGTACATTGTTAATTGCGTCTTCGTAGTTTATATAAAGTCTTCAGCATGCCTTCCATAGAGTAGAGAACGAGTTATATAACGGTGTGGGGAGACGTATAGAACGGAGCCAGGAGAGTCTGGAGATGTAGCTGTTGGTCTGTGAACTCTTCTGTACTGTCTCAAACAACACCTAGTATGTTATACTAGAGTTACAGTAGGGGCATCATTGTACTATCAGACTGCCAAACACGCTGTTACTGGTTCATTGGTCCTTTGGATGTGTTTGTCATATGTGGATTGAAATACCTTTCATGTTTTGAATTTTAGAATGCAGGGGTTAGGTTAATTAGATTTACAGATTTTGTCGTATAGCGGTATTGTACGAGTGTTGTCCAAGATAGCGATAATTATATGTGTGTGTAGCATCTATTGTGTGCCCGATATGAACAAATTCAGTCCCCAAACACTTGGAGGATGTGGAGACTGTTGTAAAGGGTCACAGATACAGCTGTAAATTTTAATACGCGATTTGTCCCTAGTGATATGAACCATAAAACCCAGTACAAGACGGGCTTGGGCTGTCGGGCGGAGTACTCCTTCTAGTGGGGATACACCACTTTCCATTCCACGCGCTGAATTTAAGGCTTTTTACACGGAGCTGTTTTTTAGCTGAAGTGCTGTGGATTTTTTGATCCTTTTTTGTTAACAAACCTAAAACTTTTTGGTCTGGGTAAGGGTTTTGGCAGGGATCTATGAATCTGACGCTGCTCATGTTGCTCTTTTGCTTCCTGTCCCATTTTGGTAATATATTATTAGGAACATTGATTTAGGCTATTCTCTGACTGCTGCATTTTTGGTGTTTTACCTTGGCGTCCGCGGTATTTTAAGCCAGACGCATGAGTCACATTGGTGTTTTTGTCCAATCTCTCTCTGTTTTAGTATTTTGTGTCAAATATTAGCCTGATACAACAGCATGGTCTATGCGATGATTACTATGAGCCAGGGCTACTTACTCGCTACTATTTAAGATAATGATATAAGTACTTTCTTATCAAACATATTCGTTATCCAGTTTATTCTGAACCATGTTCGATGATATACCACAACCAATCACTAGTAGATCTCATATCATAATCATACTCAAATATCAATCATTTCATCTAGTCTCAGATTATTTACTGTCATAGATCCACAAGTTGCACATATTTTGTCGCTCGATATGTACCTTAATCCAGAATCATTAAGCGAATGGGATTCGTCAAGCCCAACACAAAACACGTGACGCACGATGCTTTGGTTTTCAATTGAGTGGAATTATCGTCACAAAGGATTAGGCTTAGCTTCAATGCCATCCCTTGAGCCACTCCTCAACTAGAGCTACTCCACTGGTCTTTTCCTTGCTCTACGCTGCTGTTTGTCCGACCCGTGGGGCATCCGGTTCGTGCCTCTCAGACCACACACAAGTTAACTTTTACAGATAACAGCGGTTCTAGCTAACATGAGACCCTCTCATTACAACACTCGGCCTCCACAATCCAGACGCGACATCCACACAGCTAATTTAATCGATGATTATTGCACACGGTCTACGTAACGATTGAAGTCCAATACAATCACTCCCTCACACCAACAACAAGCTAATTTACAGATACCAGGTTCTAGTAACCATTGGAAGCCAATGACACCTCCACTCCAAGACCCTGAGCTAACAACAAGTTATAATTACAGATTACAAGGTCATAGCTTATGTGTAAACACATGAGGCCAACTTATCAACACCTCCACAGAGCCTCACACACACAACAGCCAACCTTTCACAAGATCCAGGTCTAAGTATAACCTGAGCCAATACAACGCGTTCGACTCAGACCACAACAACAAGCTAATTTACAGATACAGGGTCTAGTAACATTGAGGCCAATACAACACCTCCACTCAGACCACACACCAGCTAATTTACCAGATCAGAGGTTCTAGTACACAATTTGAGGCCAATTACACCATACACCATCCCTCTATGACAGACCCATCAAGTAATTAGCGGATATCTATGTATACTTGTGAGAACTCATTGAGTCAATAACTAGCAGCACCGACCTCCACTCAGGAGGCACACACAGTTAGATTTTTACATGAAATAGCAGGTCTGGAACGTAGAGCGAGATTGTAGACTACATACAACACCTGATGCCACTTCAGAACCACATACCCACACAAGTCTCAATCTGTGACAAATTCAGGTTAGTAAATCATGAAGCACATTTTAATTGAGTCACCTTCTCACCTTTCAGATCCACACAACAGAATTTACAGATACAGATATAGGTCCTGTTTATTCTTAAGGTTGTGTGAATCTAATTGGCAACCCCCAATTGCCTATGCGTAGTGCACTACTTTTGATGAGAAACCCTATGGCCTGTAGTGGAATAGGGTGTTATTGGGAGTACATTAAGTGTTATTTCGTCGCTGTGGTAACCATTGTCCATTTGACAGGCCCACTAGCATAGATCTGCTTGTTCTTATCTGTAGGACAACATGACCTCACAGTTAGGTACATGTAAAAAATAATACATGAACTGTCCCATGTCAATAAAGGCATTGAGCCACTGGATGCCTTCCCATTTCAACAACTGAGTATTTATTACTGTATTTCCACATAGCATCAATCTAATATTTATACTACTGAGTACATTGCATTTATTTACACTGGTTAACAACTAATATAGTATATACTGATTCTTTGACACTTAGCTCACTCTAATAGTCTACTGCTGC
>NC_036848.1:2235741-2237841 GCF_002910315.2 Salvelinus sp. IW2-2015
GTATATCTACTGCTGTACATATCATTCTTATTATATCTACTGCTGTACATATCATTCTTATTATATCTACTGCTGTACATATCATTCTTATTATATCTACTGCTGTACATCTCATTCTTATTATATCTACTGCTGTACATATCATTCTTATTATATATACTGCTGTACATATCATTCTTGGTATATCTACTGCTGTACATATCATTCTTGGTATATCTACTGCTGTAAATATCATTCTTATTATATATACTGCTGTACATATCATTCTTGGTATATCTACTGCTGTACATATCATTCTTGGTATATCTACTGCTGTACATATCATTCTTGGTATATCTACTGCTGTACATATCAGTCTTGGTATATCTATTGCTGTACATATCATTCTTAGTATATATACTCCTGTGTGTGTGGGCCTAATGCTTATGTCTGCCCCCCCCCCCTCTGCATGGTGCTTGGCTGAATGCGGCAGAGTCAGCTAGTTGGTTCTAGAATCATTGCGCATAATGACATCGTCTCTCTCTCTAAGCTTGACTGACTAGAGACACAGATTGTACACTACAGTACACCACCTTATTAAGGAAAAGCACACAGGGCCGGCCCTAAGCATAAGACACATAGGCGACTGCTTTTTTAGGAACTCAGTCGGGGTCTCAGCTTACTACTGAGAGTTAGAATAGTAGAATACACCAGGTACAATTTCACAATGTGTTTGTGCATCAGCAGTTTTTCTCTTGTTATGTCAGTCACTGATAGTCACTCAGTTAGACCATGTCAGCTAACATATTTTGAATTGGTAAATTAGTCTAGTCAGCTATCAGCTATCTAATCCTGGTCAAATTACCGACCAGGCACACAGGGCATGTGCCTAGGGATCCTGACCTCCAGGGGGCCCCCATTGATTTTGTTAGTCATTATCACTCAGATATCATATGAACATGGAATAAGTCATGGCAAAATGTGTAGAATTGCAAGATTACTCTAAAATGTTAACTTACTCAGTCATATTAACGCTAAAACATTTGATTAACTCGAAAACGTTTTTACTAACTATAAAATGTTTTATTAAATCTAAAATAAATATTTTTTCTCTACGCTGTCTAGAGGGGGGGCACAATTTTTTTCTTCCTGCAAGGTGGGGGGCCCAAAAGGCTAGGGCCGGCCCTGCAAGCATGCAAAGACCTGCACCCACACACACACACCACAGTGAACTTTGACACACACAGAGCCAAGGTGCAGGGAGAGGGGATGACCAGGAGGGAGCAGTGTAGATGGCCAGGAGAGGACCAGGAGAGGACCAGTGTAGATGGCCAGGAGATGACCAGGAGGGAGCAGTGTAGGTGGCCAGGAGAGGACCAGGAGGGAGCAGTGTAGATGGCCAGGAGAGGACCAATAGGGAGCAGAGTAGATGGTCAGGAGAGGACCAATAGGGAGCAGTGCGCACAGGCAGAGAGGTAGGCAGCAGTAGAGGGCGCCATGTAATCGGCAGCTAGAGGTGGCGCGGAAGTGAGCAGTGGGAAGCACAGAACGGCATGGTGCCAGGGAGAGGGAACCAGGACGGAGCAGTGTAGATGGCCAGGAGAGGCACGCAGGAGGGAGCAGTGTAGATGGCCAGGGAGGACCAGGAGAGCCAGTGTAGATGGCCAGGAGAGCCAGGGGAGCAGTGCGATGGCCATGGAGGGAGCAGGAGGGAGCATGTAGATGGCCAGGAGAGGAACCAATGAGGGAGCAGCGTAGATGGTCAGGAGAGGACCAGTGTAGATGGCCAGGAAGGACCAGAGGAAGCAGTGTAGATGGCCAGGAGAGGACAATAGGGAGAGTGTAGATGGCCAGGAGAGGACCAGGAGGGAGCAGTGTAGGTGGCCAGGAGAGGACCAGGAGGGAGCAGTTAGGTGGCCAGGAGAGGACCAGAGGGAGCAGTGTAAGATGGCCAGGAGAGGACCAGGAGGAGCAGTGTAGATGGCCAGGAGAGGACGCAAGAGGGAGCAGTGTAGATGGTCAGGGAGAGGACCAGATAGGGTGAGATGGCCAGGAGAGGACCAATAGGGAGCAGTGTAGATGGCCAGGAGAAGGACCAGGAGGGAGCAGTGTAGATGACCA
>NC_036848.1:2238365-2239305 GCF_002910315.2 Salvelinus sp. IW2-2015
CCAGGAGAGGACCAGGAGGGAGCAGTGTAGATGGTCAGGAGAGGACCAGGAGGGAGCAGTGTAGATGGCCAGGAGAGGACCAGGAGGGAGCAGTGTAGATGGTCAGGAGAAGACCAATAGGGAGCAGTGTAGATGGTCAGGAGAGGACCAATAGGGAGCAGTGTAGATGACCAGGAGAGGACCAGGAGGGAGCAGTGTAGATGGCCAGTTTATGCTGGATGTTCTTCTTTAGAAGCTTTTATTATTAACTTTTTTTTGACACAACAGACCACAGTATTAAAGAAACGACAGAGAGATGTCCAATACACACGAAACACAGCAGACCATACTATTMAACAAACGTCACAGAGATTTCCAAAACACATGAAACACAGCAGACCATACTATTAAAAAAACGTCACAGAGATTTCCAAAACACATGAAACACAGCAGACCACAGTATTAAAAAACAGCACATAAATGTTCAATACATGCAAACACATACAGAGCACACCTGCAAGCTTTTAGAACGCATTGCTTCAAATGTGGGTTCTTGATGTCCATGGATCAAAGTCTAAACAATGTCTTTTTTGTACAATTTTCGTTTTTTGTAAGCTACTACTGCAAAAGTAGTGAGATGGTTACTAAATTTGAACATTACATAAAGTAACGAAAATAAAAACAATTATTGCTTTCACCACGTATTTATGAATTTAAACACAAAATCCAATAAAAATGTTTTATTTATTTGCTAGGCACAAATTTACCCATATTGACTTATTTTTTGTGCAGCAGGACTTTTGACAACAAGTGGTGCCTGCCAAAGCTACAGTACAGGACAAAGATGTTCTTCCAAAATAACAACATTCACAGTTTCAACACCGTTAGCTGACAACACTTGAGACGCAAAGCCACGTACACACACACACACACGTACACACACACACACGTACACACACAC
>NC_036848.1:2240725-2242118 GCF_002910315.2 Salvelinus sp. IW2-2015
GAGTATGGGGAATAGATGTCCCATTAGAGACTTGAAGAGTATGGGGAATAGATGTCCCATTAGAGACTTGAAGAGTATGGGGAATAGATGTCCCATTAGAGACCTGAGGAGTGTGAGGAATATATGTCCCATTAGAGACTTGAGGAGTGTGAGGAATAGGTGTCCCATTAGAGACTTGAGCCCTGTGCTCCTCCTGCTAACCGTCTGTCAGACTGGGAAAACGTTATACATCCTAATCTAGAGATCGCTCCCTGCATGCGACTGTTGTTTAGGAGGGAGGGAGTCATCGAATTCCCCAACTAAACAGCAGAGATAATGGATTTATCCCCTGTTTATCGGCCTGGACCGGGCTCAGCCCTGCAACAACGCAGGCATTTCCTGGTGAGAAACTAGTCGGAGAGAGAGGGAGAGAGAGAGATAAATAGAGAAATGGGAGAGGAGATAGATACAGGGAGAACTACAGAGATAGAGATAGACACAGAGATAGACACAGAGATAAATGCTCACCGAGAGGAGAGGGAAACAGAGAGGGAAACTAATTGATACAGACATCATCAACAGCTGTAGAAATAGGTCATTGTCTAGTCGGATCATTGCACAGATATCCTGAACGATTCAGAATTCAGTTTACTTTGGAAAAACTTCACAGAGAACCAAAGACCCACCAGCGATCACACCCTGATTAGAAACATCTCAAYCGCCCAGTCCACCTGTTGTCTCATGCATGTTGACTGGTCTGACCGTATAGGGCCCTGGTCAAAAGTACTGCAAGAGATAGGGAATRGGKTGCCATTTCAGACGCAGCCTGCCTGGGTCCTGTAAGCAGCACCTCTAGGGCAGGAGACAGGGACACTGTTATCTCTGGCCTGGTTCCACAGACTGTTTGTTATTCCATGGAGTCGGTCTGTACCCTTCCCTCCGATCACTGAGGAAACTACTGACTCTGCTCTCAGTAAACATGGCTACATCCCAGAACGACAACGACAGATCCAGTCAACAAACCGCAGACTAACCACTGACTTCTGCTAGCAACACCGGGAGACTTGGGAGAGGAAATGGACTTCTGTCTAGAAGGGTAAAGATAGAGCAGAGAGTTGACGAGAGGAGAGAGGTGACGGGAGGGCTGATGTGACACTGGGTCAGATCATTAAGGCTCGGGGAGGTGTGGCACAGCAGCGATTATCAATTGACAGTTAAGTCATTAAATGCAAAAGCCATGTGTGCCCAACTCAACAAAAACAAACAAACAAAAAAAAATGTTGTGTGTGAAACTCGAGAAAATGGTCCATGGAAAAACAAATGGAACATGGTCCATTTGGACCAGGATCTCTGTCTCTCTCTCTCTCTTTCTGTCTCTCTCTCTCTCTTTCTGTCTCTCTCTCTCTCTCTTTCT
>NC_036848.1:2245454-2247201 GCF_002910315.2 Salvelinus sp. IW2-2015
GAAAGAGGTAGAGAGAGAGGGAGAGGGGGAGAGAGAGAGGGAGAGAGGGAAAGAGGGAGAGAGGGAAAGAGAGAGAGAGGGAGGGAAAGAGAGAGGGAAAGAGGGAGAGGGAGAGAGGGAGAAACCGCGTGAGGGGCTAAGAACCTTCAGGATAAAACAATGGGTAACTTGAGTGAAATAACGTCCATGACAACAGCAGACGAAAACAAACAAATAAACACTATATGTACAAACCTCCACAGGTTGTGGTCCCTGTCCAGCCTCCCATACACGTTGTCATAAAAGTATTCTTCAGGTTTGAGTAGTTCCTCAGTGTATAGTTTCCCACATCCTTCTGTCAGCTCCCCCTCTCTTTTGCTCTTACACTAGCTCTCTATGTCACTCTCTCTCTCTTTCTGTCTTGCTTTCTCTCTCACTGCTGTGCAGTGTTTCTGCTAATGTCGCTCCCAGGCTGTCTGTCAGAACCCTTATAAGATTCAGCGATGACATCATAGCATGGCCTCAGCCAATCACATGCCTAGCCTGACGCGAGCGCTGAAGGCTGCAGTGAGGTGAGTTTGAACAGAGGGGAAGAGAGAGTATGAGAGGGAGACAGTACTGGATGCAGAGCAGAATTAGGACTATATCGACTAATTATCCAAATCTAGAAAAGTGCCGTTAAATTCCACAACCACCTAAAGGATAGTGATGCCTAAACCTACAGAGAGATGAACCAATAGAAGAGTACTCATAGCCAGCTGATTCTGGGGCTCTATTCACAAATATATATAGACACCACATAGCCCCAAGACAGCAACCCAATTAGACCCAACCAAATTATGAGACAATTAAATGAGAGCTACTTGAAACATTGGAAAGAATCAACAAAAAAACTGAGCATGCTGGAATGCTATTTGGCCCTAAACAGAGAGTACAGAGTGGCAGAATACTTTACCAATGTAACTGACTCATAATGAAGAAAAGTCTTGACAATGTGCAGACTCGGTGAGCATAACCTTGCTATTGAGAGAGGTTGCCTCTTCCATGCCGTCCCTTGGAGGGGTGAGTCACATGAGTGGGTTGAGTCACTGACGTGATCTTCCTGTCTGGGTTGGTGCCCCCCCYTTTGGGTTGTGCCGTGGCGGAGATCTTTGTGGGCTATACTCAGCCTTGTCTCAGTATTTCTCCTGTCTTATCCGGTGTAAGTTGATGGTTGAAGATATCCCTCTAGTGGTGTGGGGGCTGTGCTTTGGCAAAGTGGGTGGGGTTATATCCTGCCTGTTTGGCCCTGTCCGAGGGTATCGTTGGGTGGGGCCACAGTGTCTCTTGACCCCTCCTGTCTCAGCCTCCAGTATTTATGCTGCAGTAGTTGATGTGTCGGGGGGCTAGGGTCGTTTGTTATATCTGGAGTATTTCTCCTGTCTTATCGGGAATTTAAGTATGCTCTCTCTAATTCTCTCTTTCTTTCTTTCTCTCTCTCGGAGGACATGAGCCCTAGGGCCATGCCTCAGGACTACCTGGCCTGATGATTCCTTGCTGTCCCCAGTACACCTGTCCGTGCTGCTGCTCCATTTTCAACTGTTCTGCCTGCGGCTATGGAACCCTGACCTGTTCACCGGACGTGCTACCTGTCCCAGACCTGCTGTTTCCAACTCTCTAGGGACAGCAGGAGTGGTAGAGATACTCTGAATGATCGGCTATGAAAAGCCAACTGACATTTACTCCTGAGGTGCTGACYTGTTGCACCCTCGACAACCACTGTGATTAT
>NC_036848.1:2247436-2251883 GCF_002910315.2 Salvelinus sp. IW2-2015
ACTGGCCACCCCTCATAGCCTGGTTCCTCTCTAGGTTTCTTCCTAGGTTCTGGCCTTTCTAGGGAGTTTTTCCTAGCCACCGTGCTTCTACACCTGCATTGCTTGCTGTTTGGGGTTTTAGGCTGGGTTTCTGGATAGCACTTTGAGATATCAGCTGATGTAAGAAGGGCTTTATAAATACATTTGATTTGATTTGCCATAGGCAGACCTGGCTCTCAAGAGAAGACAGGATATGTGGCCACTGACCACAAAATGAGGAACCGAGCTGCACTTTCTAACTACCTACCAAATGTGTGACCATATTACCGTATGATACACAGTAAGCTCCAGAAGTATTGGGATAGTGACACACGTTGTTGTTATTTTGGCTCTCTAGTCCAGCACTTTGGATTTGAAATTATACAATCACTATGAGGTTTTAAAGCTAGACTGTAAGCTTTAATTTGACCTTATTTTTGGGTTAACCGTTTAGAAATTACTGCACTTTTTGTATATAGTCCACACATTTTAGGGGACCAACAGTATTCGGACAAATTTACTTATATTCGTTTTAAAATAGCAGAAAGTTAAGTATTTGTTCCCATGTTCATAGCACACAAGCTTGTGACTACACATTTTTCAATGCATTTGCTGTTTGTCTTGGTTGTGTTTCAGATTATTTTGTGCCCAATAGAAAGGAATATATACTTTTTTTACACTTCTACATTAATGTAAATGCTACCATGATTACGGAGAGTCCTAAATTAATCGTGAATAATGATGAGTGACAAAATTACAGATGCACAAATATCATACCACCCCAAAAATGCTAACCTCCCCTGTTATTGTAATGGTGAGAGGTTAGCATGACTTGTGGGTATGATATAAAATGCTAACCTTCCCTGTTATTGTAATGGTGAGAGGTTAGCATAACTTGTGGGTATGATATAAAATGCTAACCTCCCCTGTCATTGTAATGGTGAGAGGTTAGCATGACTTGTGGGTATGATATAAAATGCTAACCTTCCCTGTCATTTTAATGGTGAGAGTTTAGCATGACTTGTGGGTATGATATAAAATGCTAACCTCCCCTGTTATTGTAATGGTGAGAGGTTAGCCTGACTTGGGGGTATGATATAAAATGCTAACCTCCCCTGTTATTGTAATGGTGAGAGGTTAGCATGACTTGNCTTGGGGGTATGATATAAAATGCTAACCTCCCCTGTTATTGTAATGGTGAGAGGTTAGCATGACTTGGGTTATGATATAAAATGCTAACCTCCCCTGTTATTGTAGTGGTGAGAGGTTAGCCTGACTTGGGGGTATGATATAAAATGCTAACCTCCCCTGTTATTGTAGTGGTGAGAGGTTAGCCCGACTTGGGGGTATGATATAAAATGCTAACCTCCCCTGTTATTGTAGTGGTGAGAGGTTAGCATGACTTGGTGGTATGATATTTGTGCGTCTGTAACTTTCTCACTCATCATTATTCACGATTCATTCAGGATTATACACTTAACACTTTAAAAAAAAAATATTCATGAAACATCTTCCTATTTCAATAAAATATGACACCATAATCTGTGAAGGCTTTACTGTTTCCTGCTAGTTAGAGTTAATAGCCAGGCTAATATATTATGTTACATACATAAGAGTTATTTCTCCCAGCTGAGTATAATTGGTTTGTAAGGTGATATAACCGTGGAGGGTAGTTCATGAAATCTGTGTTATTTCTTCTCTCTGCCTGGTGTTAAGAGTCCTACTGGTGATTTATGATGTGGTTTATCTTCTGGCCCAGCCTCAGAAGGACTTTTCCCACTGACAAACCTGAGTGTGTGTGTGTGTGTGTGTGTGTGTGTGTGTGTGTGTGTGTGGAGGTGCGCGCGGGCACGGATCTTTGCGCATGTGTGTCCATGCGTGTGTGTGAGTGTGAATAAGGACTATTCCCACTAACAACCCTCTGCCAACACTTCCAGCAACTCTGCTGTTTGTTCTCTTTCCATGTAGAACAGGACCGGATTCCAGCTTGTTTCAATAGCAGGATAGGTCTCTAAAAACCTGCATGTCTTAGGTGTACAAGACCTTAATGGAAAAAAGATTAACTTTGGACCAAATAACGTGTGATCTGAGTTTTAGCCGTTCTTCCCACCCTGTCATATGGAAATATTTAAGACAAGATCTTTGAATTAGAAACTTGCAGTATAAACTCAGTCTGAATATTACCTTACTTGAGTTCCTTGCATAAACAAATACGTGGAGGTTTCTCTTAGTTTTGTTCTTACTGCAATACGTCATTATGTCATTCTTGTTTTAAAAATGTCTAAAATAGCAACATGATCAATTCTAAATCTTATACTGTGTACACTAAAGAGTTGGGCTAAATTCCATTTCAAGTTACGTCATTTGAAGGTCTCTCAAGCCCTGTTCATACTGCAGGTCTTAATGCTCATATCAGTTTTGTCCAAACAGGTTACAAGTGACCAAATCAGATGTGTGTGTTCAGACAGCAGTCATTTGCTGACATGGTTACACTAGTTGTCGTAGTAACCCCTAACATGTTCTTTGGAATGTTTTACAACTTCTTTGGAATGTTTTCAACTTTTTGGAATGTTTACAGCTTCTTTGGAATGTTTTACAGCTTCTTTGGAATTGTTTTACAGCTTCTTTTGAATGTTTTACAGCTTCTTTGGTATGTTTAACAGCTTCTTTGGAATGTTTTACAGCTTCTTTGGATGTTTTACAACTTCTTGGAATGTTTTACAGGTTCTTTGGAATGTTTAACAGCTTTTTTGGAATGTTTTACAACTTCTTTGGAATGTTTTACATGTTCTTTGGAATGTTTTACAGGTTCTTTGGAATGTTTAACAGCTTCTTTGGAATGTTTTACAACTTCTTTTGGAATGTTTTACAACTTCTTTGGAATGTTTTACACAGCTTCTTTGGAATGTTTTACAGCTTCTTTGGAATGTTTTACAGGTTCTTTGAATGTTTAAGCAGCTTCTTTGGAATGTTTTACAACTTCTTTGGAATGTTTTACATGTTCTTTGAAGTTTTACAGGTTCTTTGGAATGTTTAACAGCTTCTTTGGAATGTTTTACAGCTTCTTTGGAATGTTTTACAACTTCTTTGGAATGTTTTACAGTTCTTTGGAATGTTTTACAGCTTCTTTGGAATGTTTTCAGTATTGGATGTTTTACATGTTCTTTGGAATGTTTACAACTTCTTTGGAATGTTTTACAACTTATTTGGAATGTTTTACAGCTTCTTTGGAATGTTTACAGTTTTTTGAATGTTTACATGTTCTTTGGAATGTTTTACAGGTACTTTGGAATGTTTTACAGGGTCTTTGGAATGTTTTACATGTTCTTTGGAATGTTTTACAGGTACTTTGGAATGTGTTGGACTGCATGTTCATAACAATATTATTATTGTTTTTAACGATTGAAAACAGGAAATGGGGTGTGTCCCAAATGGGGCCCTATTCTCCATAGATGGGTTGGCTGACAACGGCACAAAAATGATGCGCGTGCTTCGTTGTGGCGAAGGTGTGCATTGTTATGATTCTGAACAGTCAGATACCTAGCAACAAAGACAAGAAGCTGCCATGTGGGGAATCGTAGGTGACTCCTTTCAGCTCGTTGTGTCTTGCGATTGATACCATGTCTCTATATACCACAGTACTTTTGACCAGAGCCCTGTGGGATGGGCCCAGGTAAGAAGTAGTGCACTACAAAGGGAATAGGGAGCTATTTAGGACACATTCATGGACAGTATGGATCTGGGTGTGGACAGGACTAGGTGACTTGTATGTTCACCTTGCGCTCCATCATGTCTCACTTCCTCAGACACTGCCGACAGGAAATGAGAGCTCTCTCTCGCTCTCTCCTTTCTCTCCTCTCCTACCCTCTGTCCCTGTCCCCCTCTCTCTCTCTCTCTCCCTTTCTCTCCTCTCCTACCCTCTGTCCAGTCCCCCCCTCTCTCTCCCTTTCTCTCCTCTCCTACCCTCTGTCCCTGTCCCCCCCTCTCTCTCTCTCTCTCCCTTTCTCTCCTCTCCTACCCTGTGTCCAGTCCCCCCCCCCTCTCTCTCCTTTCTCTCCTCTCCTACCCTCTGTCCAGTCCCCCCTCTCTCTCTCTCTCCCTTTCTCTCCTCTCCTACCCTCTGTCCAGTCCCCCCCTCTCTCTCTCCCTTTCTCTCCTCTCTACCTCTGTCCAGTCCCCCCCTCTCTCTCTTCTCCCTCTCTCTCCCTTTCTCTCCTCTCCTACCCTCTGTCCAGTCCCCCCCTCTCTCTGTCTCCTTTCTCTCCTCTCCTACCCTCTGTCCAGTCCCCCCCCTCTCCCTTTCTTTCCTCTACCCCCCCTCTCTCTCTCCTCTCCTACCCTCTGCCCCCCTCTCTCTCTCTCTCTCTCTTCCTCTGCCCCCCTCTCCCTCTCTCTCCTCTCCTACCCTCTGCTCCCCCTCTCTCTTCTC